>NC_048895.1:99235515-99310791 GCF_011077185.1 Oxyura jamaicensis | reverse complement strand
GAACACAAATTTCTCACACATTCCTGTATAACGGTTAAAGCTGGGATTGTGATTCCTCCTCTGATCATCTCATAATGAAAATTCATCTGAATTCACCTCTGTTTCTGTAAGGAAAAAGGCTTAAAGTACTTAATTCTATGAGTGGAAATCCCCCAGTTCGGGAAATAGATTCCTCCATTCCAGATTACAGCATCTAAATTCTGCTGGGTGTTAAGTGCTTACATTTCCCTAGGTATTAGGACAGGAGCAGACATACTTCACTTGGATGTTAAAATTCTGCTGTGCAGTTCTGCATGAAAACGGAGAGCTGTAATGCATTCATTCCCTTGATAAACCAGCAGTTCGTGACTCTTTGCTACCACGTGAGAAATCTGCGTCACAGTAAGAAGTTGAGTCATGCCTCTGAATTCCATTCCAGCGCTTTTTGCTTTAGACCATGTATCTCATATTAAAAGTTAATTTATACAAAGATTAGCAAATGATTACTTGTTATTGAGTATGGGCAGTGACAATAAGAATAATGTGCTAGAATTACTGATGTGCTGTATAATGTAGGTCTTGCATGGTCATGGTTTATTCTAAGATCATCAATTAGGATTAATAGTTTCTTGGCTCTTAAAAACCATAAGGACTATTTCAGTAGAAATGGACAAACAGACATCTCCAATAATACTCTCTGACGTGAGTTCTTATGGATATTTTCCTGTTACTGGTGACCACAGAAAAAAAGGGGGGGGGGGGGGGGGGGGTTGAAATCTGTGTCTTGGAGAATTCCCTAGATATCCCCTACTTTGTGAAGGGAAGTAGCAGATAAAAAGTCCCAAGTAAATGGATGGCTGCTCTGCAGCCCATTTATTACAATAACTGTATTTTATGGTCACAAAGCTTTTTGAACTGCTAATTTCGAAACAATTCACAGACGTTAACACAGGAGCCTCAGTGCATTTTGTGGTGATAAGTATGCTATTTCAAATGACACTAAAGGTCATAGTGCTTATGATGTTGTAATATGTTCGCAATAACACATTGACTCACAGGACTGGTCATAGGAACTTTTTACCAGTGCACAGTTGTACTACATAACAATTTGAAATGGGGAAAAATGGGAAAACAAAACAAAAGATTAACTATCTCTCTGAAAATAATTCTGACAATGTAATTACATAACTTTACTTCAACAAAAGGTTTGACATTAACATTTCTGGTTATTAAAACATACACTTAGCTCTTCTTTTTAATTCCATGTGATAAGGTATTACCAGCTTTACAGTCTTCTGTCCAATGCTGAGCTAAAAATTTGTTTTAGTGCTACTGGCAAGGAAAGTGTATTTCTGAGTCATAGGACTGTCTCTGCAGCACCTTGGTGTTCCTTGAAAATACTGACATGCTCAGAACTGACGTGCCCTCACTTTGCTTAACTTGTGAGACTTAAAGAAATCACATAGAAAGATGGACTCAGAAACTGAGTCAGAACTATAAAATATATAATTTCAGAAAGAATGCAAATAAATTTTGATTACTGTGTTAACTTCATATCTTAGTATTCAGTCTTGCTGCTTCCAGTTATTAAAAGGATGTAGGAGGAAGGACTGGACTGAACAATTAAAACGGCATTGACTAGAAGTGGAACCACTTGTTTAAAATGTCAGAATTTAAGCAGAACTATACCACGGAGAAAACATTTAACATTTTCTATCTACTATGATTTTAATTGATCAATGAAAGTTATTGCTATCAGATTTAAAAATCACAGCTTTGGCAGAACCACATCAGAAATATCATGGTTAATTTAGATTTGCTAATAGGACTTTTTTTTTTTTTCACTATTTAGGTATACTATGGATTAAACTGATCTTTTATGTAAGCAAGAATAGAATTTCATTCCTCTTATACTAAGGCACGCTTAGTCTAGTTTACAATTATATTGCTCTAGAAGTCTGTAAAAACAAGAACTCCCAGGAAGACAAAAATTTCTTAGTTGTTCTGAAAAAAAAAAAAAAAAAAAAAAAAAAAAAAAAAAACAGGTATTAAACTCACTATTTTTTAACCTATAGTGAAATTTACAATTACCTTATTCAGAGACAAAAGATTTACCTACTGGTTATGTTGCCGTATACTTGTGCATGGTAACAAAGAGTTTGAAGTGACATACAGAATTACAGCATCATGGAATAGTTGAGGTTGGAAGGGACATCTGGATGTCATCCGGTTCAACCCTTTGCTCACACAGAGACACCAAGAGCATGTTGCTCAGGACCATGGCCAGGCAGCTTTTGAAGATCTCCAAGGAGAAAGTTTATCCCTTCCTTCAAAACCGTCTAGGTATTATGGACACTAAAATATCTTCTGACACCTGCCTCATCTTCCATTTAGAACATTTACCTGTTAATTACAGAATGAGAGAAAAAATAGTTTTTCACCATTAAATCTCTGCATATGATTTCACAAAAAGCATTTCAACATCAAAACCACAATATAAGCACAAGATTATATCACTTAAATAGACCTTATAGAACAGCATCACTTAAATAGACCTTATATATTAAAATTTAAGAGAAAGATCCTCAAAAATCCTGAGTCTGCAGTTGATCAAGCTTGTAATAGGAAACCTATTTATGTATGCCCAGAGGTGCAGCCAGCTTAGGAGAGCTGTGCTGCTCAGTGCTTTTTACATGCCAGAACATTTGAGATATGCAGACTACACGTACCTACAGCAGCATCTTCTGATCCTGTAGAGGCAGTAGGCTATGTCTGGTCACACTAACACACAGGGGACAACACTGATTTCTATAGATAGCATAGCAGTCACATCCCCTTTCTGGACCAGCAACAAGAATGCTACCTGAGGAAGCAAGATACTCTGTCAGTTTCTCCATCAGCCTGAGTGGACCCAAGCAAAATGTTAATTTCCAAGCCAGAGTCATACCAAAAGGACAACAGATTACAACTGGCTAGGATCAGGTTGCTTTCTACCCCTTCTGTGGGCTGGAAGGAGTACTAGGTTTTCTAGGGAAAACAGAGAAAGAGTGAGAAAGATAGCTTAATGATTAAAGACTCATCTTGAGGGACCAGATTTGGAGCTGTAGCAGGTTAATTGACTTCCAAATAAAATAAAATAAAATAAAATAAAATAAAATAAAATAAAATAAAATAAAATAAAATAAAATAAAATAAAGGAGTCTAATGCATTTTTGCCAATTGTTTCAACCTGGGTTGTTAAAAAAACAGGCAGAAAACAGTACTGCACTGTCTGTATCTAAACACACAGTAATAAAGTAGCACCCATACTACAGATGTGATTTGTATAGCTGCATTGGAATTTGCCTTTCTGGATTATGAGTCGCATTTTCAAAATGATGCCTAAGTGAGAATTGTAAGTAGATATATGTCAACAAGTGACAGAGAAGTGATTTAAAAAAACATTCATACCATGATGCTTTATATTTCTTAGCACAGATATACCACAGTCAGCATGCTGGCTATAGTGACTCCCATGCTTATGTATCTATATATTCTCACTGGGGAATTTATTCACTAAGGAACTTAGTCATCTAAACTCAAGTGTTTTAAAGTTAAGTGTGATGACATCTAATGTTGCCACAACTACTCCCATTATAGATCTGTGCCCCAAATTATATAGGGACCATTTTTAAAAGTGACTAACAAATTGCTAACTGCCTTTCAATGAGACATAAGTTTTAAACATCAAATGCATCAAACTATTCAAAAAATTAGAAGTAGTAATTGAAGTGGTATATATTTTCTAAGAAGGTGCCTTTCATCTTTTAAAACTGAAAAATCTGTTCCCTTTCTTGCCATCTTCCTGTTACATGCTTGTACTTCCAGATATTTCCCAGTTTTACTCTTTAGTCCTTGGACAAAAGGCCTTTCTTTTTTCACTCACTGATCCTTGCTACCTTTCCTGTCTGTGCATCTTTAAAACTGACCAGCTGAACTTCAGAGAAGGATAACTGTCACATTTCCCCATGAAATCTAGCCATAGGAGGTATATTGGCAGCAGATTTTCAATGGAAACTGCCATTTCCACCCACAACCCAGCTGCCACATTTAAATCATGCTGTGTGGGGCTTCCACTCCCTTGGGAGGCTATTTTCATTTTCCTTCAGAGACTTTTCTACAGTCTAATAGAACTCACTGTCAGCTATAATAAGTAACATTATATACTGTAGTTTTTTTTTTAATCGTGATATGAGTCAAGTTGGAGCCTCACTATCCTGGACTGGAATGTGATGGAATTTAAATAGATTTTTTTTGGCCTCAACTGACATCCTTTCATCACATATATGAAAAAAGGCCAGATTAAGGGAAGGCCATTTAGGCCCATCTAGGCATCTTGCTTTTGGAGTCATGTGATTAAGCCAGTAGGTAAGCTTTCAGTTTTAGAACAAAGTATTTCTAACTCTCCTAGCCATGAATAAACCTTGAGGGAACAACACAAATAAATAAATAAATAAATAATGAACTAAGCTTAAGAAAGACAATTTTGTCCTTTGAGTTTGCCAATAGCAAGAGCCAATTTCTCTAAGACAGGTGACTTTGTATAGTAGTGGAAATACTACCTGCAGGACTCCCTGATACCACAACAGTGCAACTCCATGTGTTGCAGAAGGAGACTAGTTTGGTAGGCTATCAGCACAAGCAAATATATCTCTTTCAAGCAGTAAGCTGGGGGCCGGGGGAGTAGGGGGAGTGCAACAGCATCCTCTCTGAAGATAATAATACTCCCCAATAACTACTCTGGACTTGCACAGGGTAGAAAAGCTTAAACCATTATATTTGTTTCTCTTGAGGTATATGCCCCATTACTGCAACACTGAGCAAAAGTTAGGACAGGACAACTGTGTGGATCTAGAACATTGCATTACTCTAATGCATCTCTGACAGAAACTGCTAATAGGGACTGTTGAAAAGTAAGTAGTACTAAAATAGCTGTATCCAAGAAGGCTGCAAGATACTACAGCAAAAACCATAAAGTCTTGGTTACAAGTTGGTGCTAAACACCACACAGCCGTTCGCTCACCCTCCCCCCTCCCTCTCTGGGATGGGGGAGAGAAACGGGAAAGTGAAGCCTGTGGGTTGAGATAGAGACAGTTTATTAAGATAGAAAATAATAATAATAATATGTACAAACAAGTGATGCACAATGCAATTGCTCACCACCCGCTAACCCATGCCCAGCCCAACCCCGAGCAGCTGCCCCCCCCACCCCAGCTAGCCACCCCTATATATTGTTCAACATGACCCCATAAAATATGGAATACCCCTTTGGCCAGTTTGGGTCAGCTGTCCTGGGTCTGTCCCCTCCCAGCTCTTGCTGCACCCCCAGCCTGCCCGCTGGCAGGACAGAGCAAGAAGCTGAAAAGTCCTTGGCTTGGTGTAAGCATTGCTCTGCAGCAATTAAAACATCAGTGTGTTATCAGCACTCTTCTCATCCTAATCCACAACATAGCACCCTACCAGCTACTAGGAGGAAAAATAACTCTGTCCTAACTGAAACCAGGTCACAAGTTTGTGCTCATAACCTTGCACACAGTAGTAAGCAGGAAGGCACAATGGCTAGTATCAAAATTCTGTCAAAACAGATATGATAAAGGTATTTTAGAAATTATCTTTATGCTAAACAGATTTTTATGTGACTTTTTTTTTTTTTTTTTTTTTTGATTTAGAGCCCACCAAGAAAGAAAGCATCTTTAAAGATAATTTAGAGGGTAAACTTCTAGCTCCCTCATAATCATATGTTTTCTAAATGCATATTAATGATGGTGAACATTTTTACAAAGAGACTAATTTTAGCTGCAACTCCATAATGCATAAAGTACAGGGAATGCTGTCATTTCTATTCTGTCTTAGAATGCTCATGTTTTCTCTGTGCTACAGAAAGGCACATTCTTTTTTCTTTTTCAAAATAGGGAGATTTAAACATCTCAATCCTCTAACAACCAGAATTTAGAATATTTCACACTTGAATGACTCCTAACCAACCATGCAAGACAAAGAGCAGTGTCCTGTAGCTTATGCTGGAGGTAAGAATCCAGTACATAAGCACTGAAGTGGTTGCAGCTTGTATCATTTTGTTTTTGTCATTCTTTTCTGTTATTGCAGATGTTTACTGATGACAGTCAGTTTCTTGCATTAGAAGACCGGTCCACAGTATTATTATTTTCATTGTATGTATTCCTTTGCTGTCAGCTTTTTGGATCAAGTAAGATACTTATTGCTATAGTTACAGGAAATTTGGTGTATCCTATTTCTTAATTCTCTGCCATATATCTTTCTTAGTTAAAATTAAGTTGGGAGCTAGTGCTATTGTGTATTCATGTAGAGATAACAGAAAGAGTATTCATGATAGAAATCAGTAGCTGATAGTCTCATTATAGTAGTCTTAGATTAGAGATGCAGTAAATGACAGCATACACTGTTACTCAGTACTTAAGTACATGCTAGAATGATAGTTTGACCTGCTGTGTTGTTGTTAAATATGATCTATCGAGTCTGTGTCTATGGGTGTTGATTGTATTAATGTGTATCTAGCCGTGTTGTTAAATGATTGACAGTATAACAACATGAATTGCCTTTGATTTCCAGCAGTTTATTCCCCTTGAATTTTGAATGCTTGAACTTAGCATGCTGAATTTCTTAAAAGCAATTGCTTTTAACATTTTGGAATAGAAATGTTTCATATTATGTCCAAGGCTCAAACATCATGACTATGCAAAGATCTGTTGTAACAGACAGATGCACTCTTGTAGCATTTTCTAACCCTTTCAATTCGTGAAAGATTGATTCTGAACTTTTCCCATATTACAACGTCACGTTATCATGAAAAGAAAAAAAGAATGGGAAACTGCCTTGCCCTCTACCTGTAAACAGAATTGTCATTACCACTGAGGTTGAAAACACAGGATGCACACAAATCTGGACATCTTGGCAGCTCTACATACTGCTTTGATTTAGCTCAGGGTAGCCAATCTCATTTTTATCTGAGTGTAGAAAAACAGAGGGTTTTCCTTCCTGATGTTTTTATTCTAGCTCAGATTTCTGAAATAAACATGAAATAAAGTTTATGATTTGACATTAGTGCAGAAATCAGTGTTCTTTCAGTTAGTGCAGAAATTGTCACTGGATTTCCATGTTTGCATGTTTACTTATCTGGGTTACATTTAAATAAACATCAGAGTGTTGAGAATCAATAGCCACTTAGCAAAACTTGATTATCCACATTTCATCTAATGAGTCAATATGAGTCATTAAACCTGTTCTCTTTGGATTATCCTAGTCTCTTTGGTCATTCCCTGTATTCAAGGGTCTGTCTGGCAATAAGAAGTAGCCTCTTGCGACTTTAAACACACGGTTGAGTTGGGTTTTTGCCATTCTAAGATTAGAGTGCAACTACAGATTTCTTTGACATTACATTAGACAGGTATTTTTGAAAGACAGACAATATAGAGAGAGGAGAATTATTCATGTTGTTATATGGCAGCTGTGTGAAAGAAGTAAGCTGAATTTTGTTTTTCTCTTTATTAGAGTATTGTGGTGCTTGTTTATAAAATCTGCGAAGTACTATATTTGTTAGGGATGGACATAAAGCATTTAAAATAATGAGAGGATCTAATGGGATGGATTTCTCTCATATATCAGATTCCTCAGTGGTAGATATATAAGTTAAATCACCATTAACTCCCTTTATTTTCAGTGGCAAGTGTCTAAAAAAGGTGAGATGAATTGTCTCCCAGGAGATTCCAACTTCTCTGCATTGACTACAAAGGGAGCTTAACATAACATGTAGAGACTTCAGTTTTAGAAGCCTAGGGGTAGGTGACATCTATGACATCATAAGTCATGGGGCAATCAGATATTATATTGATTTATTTACATAAATACTTTTGAATAATCTACAACTGCAGGGCATGTACTTTGCTAACCTGTGCTGCCACATAGGCTTTCAGTCTTATGATTTGTTACATTTGTTTTTCACATCTTGCTTTAAATGAGCTCTCCAGGGCTGAGATTTTTCCAGTGTATTTGTACAACACCATTACTGTTCCTCATTTTTCTTCACTGAACACCTATGGGATTTGACTAATTAAATAAACCTCTTATTTAAATGGGTAAATTACTGCAAAACCAAAAGTTTTACTTCAGTTGTCATGTCCCAGGAGCAGAGAGACTTTGGTGATGGGTAAAATGATGTACCTGGAGGGTAGATGAGCCAGTAAGTTTGCCACTGTTCATCATGAAGTTCAGTTACACCATTTTGGGGTTTCAGTGAATTAGAGTAGGAAGGTGACGAACATCTAAGATGCATAAGATCCAGTTAAAGATTTTCATGTAGACTTAAATTACTGTGTCTGTATTGACTACATCAAAAATAGTCTGCTTTTTTTAAAAATGCATATTTCAATATTAGAAATTCCTAAAACAAACAAACAAAAAACAAAAATAATATATATAAAAAAAAGCTTGGGGCTCCATCAATGAATTCATTAGTTCATTTCACTTTTGTCCTGTGATTCTATGCTCCTGTTGTTATTCCCAGGCATTTTTTGTAATGCTGCTTTTTTAGAAATACTAATTCTTTCTTTGTACTTAGTTAAATTATGCTATACACGAGTAGATCTGTGGTATATGTGTGGCTACTTATATGCTTAAAAAGGCTCTGAGGTACAAAATGATTGAGTTGGTTTTTAGAGCTCTGTGAAGTAAATATCACATCTGGTACCTTTACATTTGAGATCCAGCATGCTTCTGGATGCTTCCATAATTTTTATTTCTGTTCAGTAATGAAGTACACAAATATTTGAAATATTTGAAATTCCAGAAGGATAAAGGGGATAATCAAATTCTCTACATTTCACCATTCATATTAATAATGCTCATACCTGTTCAGGTATATTAATAATTTTCACTTAGCTGTTATTATATACACGCCTAATCTGTACAACTAAAGATGTAGTGTTTTACACTTTATACATAGAAAGCATTTTTTGCTTTTAATAATCTGATTTATTGAACCAGAAGCAGAAGCTCACATGGAAGTTTGAAACATAGCAAAGCTGCAGAGATGAGATTACCATATTTTAAATTTCATTTTTTACTTTTTATTACAGTTCAAGTAGATAAAAACATATTAATATGGTCCCACTTTTAGAAAAATATTCAGGCATGTAAAATGTGGATAGGAACACAGATTTTCCAAAGTACTGACTCTGGATTAGTGCCTGACTCCCACTGAAAAGATAGGGGTGAGGGCAGTCATTCTGTAAGCAGTATTAGATGTTATGGTGCTTGCTAGTGCAATGATAGCAAGAAGCATGCCTGATTCCGGAACAGTATTCAAGGCTCTGGCTCAATTGCCAGCAGGTTCCTGGAAAGCAGATTAAGGTAAATTAGTCTTCTAGGCTGGGATTCCTAACAGGCAGGGTACAAAGCATTTTAATCCAGCCAGTTGGAAGCACTAAAACCAATGTCCTAGCTTTGTTTTGTAATCTGCAATTTGCCATCTCTGTGAAATAATGACTCAAAAAAATGAATGTCCTTCTTGAACTTTGACTTGTTGCTTTTCCCCTTTTCTCTTCTGTAGCTTAGTGGTTAGGATGCTGAACAAAGTTCTTTACCCTTCCCAGCCTGGGAAGATTTGAAACAATACCTCCCATGTTCCATGACAGTACTTGGGCACTACGCTGGACTTCTCTGGGGTAGAGAAGTCTCCTGATCAGTACAGCCTGGAAAGCAAAAGTAATTTACCAGAAGGATGCTTGACTCTACTGCCTCAGTTACTACTGTCCACTGAGTTTGCTGCTCATGCCTGTAGTAATTTGGCATACTTTAAGCAATCAATTGTTCAAATGGGAAAGGAAAATTGTCCTTAGCCGACAGACTTTATTCTTGCAATTGAGTAAGCAAATTGCTAGACTGGAGTAAATCTCTTTTTCTGAATTTATGATTCTTTCGTTCCTATCAATTCAGTGGTCCAGCTTCAATGACAGCGCTACCACTTCTTCCTCAGAATAGCACATAGTCTGCTGGGAAAGGCGTCCTCCCGGAGTGTAGGGAGTGTATGTTCAAGCCATAGGGTTTTGTGGAGTCTAAATACCTTATTTTCTGGTCAATTGTTAACAACTGATAGTATAAGTCCTTTAAAGAAAAAGGTAGTCACTGTTTTGAGAGTGATTTGTTTTGAGAGTGATTTAATAGGATGCAGTTTTATGCAAATTAATTAGCTTTGCTCATTCTTTGAAGACTTGTTAGAAGAATTATCTGCAAAATTCCTGTTTTCCGAATACCCTAAAAGACTTCATGTGCATGTACGGATTTGGAAGCTATATAGACCAAACCAAAAGTAATACTTATGGCACTCAGTAGGACATGTGTAAGTGCTTTAGGAACTTTCTGCCTGTAGCGTTAAGGTGAAGCCTGCTTCCAGAGTCTTCCTAATTTCCTATCCTCAATTGTATATGATAAAATTCCACCTCAGTACAAATTCATATGCTTAAGTGCCTTATTAAATGTTTTTGATAACCTTACAAGATGTCTATAATACATTTTTAGGTTCTATTACCTTCCAAATGTTATGTTTTACATTAAAATAAATTCTGATGTGACCAAAAAAAATGAAATAAAATAAAAAAGAATGAAAGTACTGTTTCTGGGGTTACTTTTTAGCTTAAAAAAAAATAAATAAATAAATAAAAATAAAAAATAAAAATAAAAAAATCTAAGCTTTTCAAATTACTAAATCAGGAAAAAAAAAAAAAAAGAAAAAAAAAAAAGGAAAAAAGAATCCTCTAAAATACAGTGTCATTCTGATTTAGGGCATAATTTTGCCATCATCTTATTTTCTTGAGTTAGTTATTATAGCACAACACTTCTGAAATAGGAGATTCAATAGAAAAGAGATAAAAATTTAAAAAGAAGACAGGTAACAAATAGTAATCACTTTATCTAAATTAGGTATTTAAAGTTGACTGAATTATTATTTGTCACATATGCTTCCTTTATAATCCATATAGGGAAACAGACACTCTAAGTGGAAAGTTTCCTCCAGATATAGGTGTCATGTCCCACATTTCATATGTGAGGTAGCATATCATTTAGAGAATATAAATCAATAATCTGACTGAGAAAATTTCCTGTATTTCTCTGCTCCTATACAATTATAGTTAAAGATGTTTAATTGTTAGTTTATAAATAGTAACCATACTAATTATGTTGCAAATTAGAATTAAATTAGTAAAAAATTACATTAACAATCAAGTTCAACTCTGGGAAATAAATATGTATTTTCTGATGAAGAATCCTACTGAATGTAAAAGTGAGTGACATTATGTTTTTTAATGAAGAAAAAATTCTTGAGAGTTAAAAACATAGTCATATTCTAACTAAGGAATATAAATTCATATATTATGTCTTCAATTTCTTCAGTTATTAATGTCTATATGTCCTCTTGGAGCTAAAGTCAACAATGTTCTTTCCACAAGAATTATTCATGATAGATTTCAAAAAACTCAGATGACTGAGACATACATTCAAGAAGTGTGGAATATTCAAAAGTGTATTTCAGGAAACCCAATATATATTGCATTGAAAGCCATGAGAACTGAAGCGTGAGGGGAAAATAAGACAAACATAGCTGACCAGGGAAATACTGTGAGCAATAAAGGAACGGATAGAGGCATAAATGACAGATAAATCAATGAGGTCATTGCTTTGAGCAGGGATGAACAAGTCTAAAAAATAGGCAAGTATGGGAATGATCACAGAAGACAAAATTGAGAATGGGGAGAAAATTGCAGGATCTATAAGGACAAACAATAACAGATTTTACAAATATATGAGGAACAAGAGGTCAATGAGAGAGACTGTAGTCTCTGTATATGATTGTGAGGGGAAGTCGGGGACAGATAAAGCAGAGACTGCTGGGAAGCTGAATGCTTCCTTTCCCTTGACATGCTCACCAGAGAGACCAAAGGGAAAATGCCAGAAACTGAGAAGTGTTCTGGAGGCAGAATCTGAAAAATTAATGGAACAAAAGCTGATAGCAGAACAGGTTAAAAAAAGAAAAAGAAAATAGGGCAACTAAATAGTAGGTTCTAAGTTTGGTGTCCTGTTTCCCAGGTTTCTGAAAAACTTGAATATTCTTTTTCAACAGACTCTGAAGTCTATAGTATATGAGGTATATATGAGGTATACCTCATATATATACATATATATACCTTCATATATATATATGAAGTTTATAGCTGAAGAGAAGGACTCCAGTGCAAAACAGTATTTTAAAGGTTTTACAAGAATAACAGAGGCAATGGTAGCTTTATAAACTATAAATCCAAGCACAGACACAAACAAGTTCAGGACTGTAGACAAAATAGCAGCAGAATGGTACAAACTAACTGGGAAAGAGTTTACAAAAGCTGAGTCATAATTAACTAATATAAGTGATTTCCTTGGAAAATTGGCATGTTCTTCAATACCTCAATGTTGGTCCTAACCTTTAAAATATACAAGTCTGTTCATTTTTGTTAGTTGCTGATGTAGCCTCAGTTGTACATCTGCATGTAAAAACAATGAGAATAGATGATTGAAAAGCTAGAGTCAAATTCACAACTTTATTTGAATATCTGTGTTACAAATAGTTATTTAATTAGATTTATTAAAGTAGTAAACCAGACCAAGCAGCTAACTGGCATTGATTTCCACTGCTGGTTATGCCCAGGTCTGAATCCTGAGTAATGTCTTTGATTCTCACATACTTCATAAAATGTTGTTCACAAAAGCATAAAGCTGTAAAAAGAGATAACAGATGACCAGAACTGGTAATGTCAAATTCTACTTTTGACCAATAATTTGTATTCTAAAAGCCATAGAGTTGTATTTAGATGCAAAAATTAAGCACTTCAAATCAAAGCAGATGGAGTTACCCTATCTTCTTCCCCAGTCCCCAGACTATTAGAAATTTTTAAGGGCACTCTTTGGGGCCACTGTTAGATGAACAGTTTTCACAGTGTCATGATCTTGACAAAGACAGTGGTAGGTTGGGACTAGTGTTCTGGCTTTAATGTGACAGAATGCAAGTTTGCATGATCTCCAATGCTCAAATGTTTTCACAGCTAAGTATCTACTTTTGCACTTTAGCCTTGAGAGTTTTAACTCAGAGCTACCTGAAGTGTCATCTGCACCTCTTATTATGATATGCTGGGAGAAGAACTGTTTGAATGGTACAGCACAAAACATTGGAGTGAATGGGACTACATCTGGCTTGTGAACATACTACCAGTGTTCACCAACGTTCGGTGTTAGGGCCAGTTCTGTTCAATATTTTTATCAATGATCTGGATGCAGGAATTGAATGCATACTTAGTAAATTTGCTGAAAATACTCAACTGTGAGGTGCAGTTGATTGTCTTGAGGGACAAGAGGCTTTGCAGAGCGACCTAAGTAGAGTGGGGCATTGGGCCATCAGCAACAGCATGAAATTCAACAAGAACTGCTGGCTTCTGCACTTGGGACTGAGTAATGCTGGGTACAGGTGCACACTGGGATATGAGTGGCTGGAGAGCAGCCCTGACAAAAGAAGAATCTTGGCGTGATGATTGACAGTAGGCTCAAAATGAGACAGTAACATGCCCTGGGGGACAGGAGGGCAAATTGTCTTCTGGGGTGCATTAACACAGCATAGCCAGCCAGTCAAAAGAGGCAATTCTCCTGCTATATTTAGTGTTGGTGAGGCCTCACTTTGAATATTGTGTGCAATCCTGCAAAAAGGATATTGAGGTCCTTGAAAGTGTCCAGAGGAGGGTAACACAACTGGTAAAAGAACTGGAAGGCATGTCCTATGAACAGTGACTGGGGTCACCTGCTTTTTTTAGTCTGAAGGTTGAGGGGTGACCTCATTGCTCTCTACTTCTTGAGGAGAAGTGAAGAGGGAGGTGCTCACCTCTTCTCCCTCGTATCTAGTGATAGGACATGTGGGAATTACTAAAAGCTGTGCCAGACTAGCCATTAGGAAAATCTTCCTTACCGAGAGGGTAGTTAGACACTGGAAAAGGCTTTCTGAAAAGGTGGTTGATACCTCGTGCTTATTCATGTTTAATGATTGTTTTGGATAATGCTTTTAAGGATGTGTTTTAACTTTGGGTTAGCCCTGAAGCAGTCTGACAGTTGGACATGATCTTTGTAGGTCCCTTCCAACTTAATCTATTTTGTTCTGATCTGTTGTATTCTGTTCTGTTCTAAGAAGGTTATGATAAGAAAAAGAAAAGAAATCCTGGAGATAGTTGGGGCTAAACCTACTCTCATCTTTGAAAATAAATATCAGGGTTTTGTGAAAATATCACTTAAAGATACTGGCATTAAAGAAGCTATAATGAGGGTAATATACATCACAAGGAGAAGGAACAAAAACTAAGACAAGAAAGCATGACACATCCACTCAATGAATGTTATCCTGTCTTCTTAAATTGCATTGAAATGATATGCAAGTTTCTAAAATCTGCATGAGGCCCAACCTGTGACTTACACCTGTTTTCCAGGATTGCAACATGCTGGGCACCTAACTGAAATAGGTTCCTCTGCTGCCACACAGACGTTTCCCTGGGCACTACATGCACATTGAAATTCTTGTTCTGAGGAAAAAAACTGCCTTCCTTAGAAGTCAGAACGCCATGAAGTTTGTTTATGTATGCAGTTCCCGAACTCCTCCCATAGCACCAGGGGATGTTCCCGAATAAACCTGGAGTGGTCAGAACTACAACAGCGCTCCTCTTTTTCCCCAAGTTTTAGACACTGTCTAGACTGAGGGAGATTGAATTCCTGTTTCTGCCCTGATTGTGATAAGGTGGGATATTGTCCATGAAAATCATTTCTGCCATTCCACTCAACTCTAAGCAGCTGAGTGTTTACTAAGAATAGGGGTCACAGGGCAAGAGGCAGGACAGTCATATGACAGACAGCAGTAGTGTGGAGCTAGGGACAAGGATTTCTGCCTAACATGTAGGTTTGATGTTGAAGCATCCTTAGGTAGAAACAAATATAAAGACAAAAAAAAAAAAACCTGCCTTCCCAGGTTTAGGACACAACAGTAGTAAGGGTTTGAGATTTTGTTTGCTTACTCTGTATCAAATTTAGTTTCTTGTAGCTCTTCTTTTAGAAAGGGGTGCTCTTCCCCAGGATATGTCATGCTACCTGCTAGATGGAGCTTGTTCCTAGGATCTGGACTGTGTATGGGGTCTATTCCCCTTCTAGCCAACACCATTAGTCCTGAACTTCTGTGTTGATTTCTGGACATATTGTCAGTGCTGTGGTGGGTTGACCTTGACAGGCTGCCGTGTGGGTTGACCTTGACAGGCTGCCGTGCGCTCACCAAGCTGCTCTCTCACTCCACCTCTTTAACAAGATGGGGAGAAAATATAACAAAAAAAATAATGGGTCAAGATAAGGTATGGGGGATCATTCTCCAGTTACCATCATGGAAAAACTGACTTAAGGAAGATTATTTATTGACAATTAATAACAGAGAAGGAAAGTAAGGAACAAAGACAAAACAAAAACACCTTCCCCCTTCACCACGTCTTCCCAGCCTTAAATTCATTCCTTCGCTCCTGACCCTTCTTACTGCCTTTCCCTGAAGCAGCATGGGGGGTGGGGAATGGGATTGAGGTCAGCACTTATTCTCTGCCGCTCCTTACTCCTCATGTTCTTCCCCACCTCCACCACAGGCTCAACTCCACAGGCTGCAGTTCCTGCCAGCAACCTACTCCCATGCTGTTTCTCCACAGGCTGCTTTCAGAGCACTACCACCTGCTGTGGCATGTGGCCCTCCACAGGATGCAGCATGGATATTGCCTCTATTGCCTGAAGCACCTCCTTCCTCTCCCTCTGCACTGACCTTGCTGGCTGTAGAGTTGTTTCTCTCTTGTTTTCCTCACTTCTCTCTAATTGATGCATAGCATTTTTTACTCTTTCTTATGTTTCCCAGAGGAAACTAAGCCCAGCCGTGCCCTACACTGTTGGGGGCTGTTGGAGCTGGCTGGATCCAGCTGTTTCCAGGCCTCTCCTCACGGAGGCCGCCCCACATAACCATGTAAATCCAATCCACATACTCAAAACCAAATTGAGGATAACTGGGATATGTCTAGATGGAGGTACCTAAATGTTACTCAGTATTTTCTGACAGTGTTAACAGAGGGATGTTGATGTCTAATTTAGGCATGCTGGATTAGACTTTAAAGACAACTATAGGCCTTACAAGAGAGAGAGGTGCCTGTGTTACCCAAGAAGGCCTTCCCAAAAAAGTTTTCCATTAAGAATACCAACTTTTTGTGGCTGTAGCTGATACTTAGATATATGTGTGCTAGGCAGACTGAGCCAGCCCTACTGTGAACAAGGGCTTTAAGATTTACATAAGACAATGGTTAAGTTAGGGACTTAGATAAAATGGGCTGCTTGTTACCTAAATAGCAGTTTAAGTAATTGGAATGTATAGCTGCCAGGATGTGATTAAACCAGACCAAAATGCAGACACCAGAAAGAGCACATGGGTAGTACTAAATGTTGTGACAAGCCCTATTTTTCAGTGGTTTGTTAATAGAAAATAAAACATTAATAGAGTAGAAGAAAATGATAAAGATCCTCAGTGTTTTGTAATCATCATAAAGGGTATGAAAATATAATGTAAAAATGAATATATAAGTAGATATGCATAAAAAGCTAGAAAAAAAAAAAAAAAAACATTTGGAATGTCTCAAAAATAGTTAATCTGAAAAAAAAAAAAAGTTTAAAAAGCAATGTGGTTTGAGTAGCACTTAAAATCAAACAAAAAAGAAGGCAAAAGAAAGTTCTTTAAACAAAAAAGTGATAGTGGTTACAACAAAGGGTGACTACATTCAACAAACACAGATCATCTATTTTTAAGAAACAGGTAGCTACTACAGAAGACCAAAACTCTGAAATGCTGCTTATGTTAAAACATGTTAAAATGATTGAAGACAAGATGTACTCAGCTTTGAAAAAAATTTACTTCCTTCACTGACAAAGGACTATTTATTGTTTAATTTTTTCGGTATGACAACACTTCCAACATTGTCCATTAAACTATTAGTTCTGGTTGTGTTGGGGAGCTTTCATTCCTGTTTATTCAGCCTTGTAATGTATAATGAAGATGAACAGTGGAGAATTTAAGAGCAGTTCATCATTTGTAATAATAACAACAAACAGAAGTTCACAGGTTTTGTAAATATCTTCCACCCTGGTTGTTATTGCCTAAGCAATGTTTTGGTTTGAAAACATGCATATTGAGAACAGGAACTGATCATGTTGTAGAAATTAGAATAAATGGCTAAATGATGTGAGTTATCCTACAGAAATTTTTAGGATAGTGTAATAATTTACGTCTTTTATTTTTCAGTGTTTATGGCTGTCCTTTGGCAAAAAAACGAAAAACACAAGATAAGCAACCACAAGAACCAGCTCCCAAAAGAAAACCCTTTGTGGTTAAAGCAGACAACTCTTCAGTAGATGAGTGCTATGAAACTGATGGAACAGAGGAGATGGATGAAAAGGAAGAGGAAGAGGAGGAAGAAGACGAAGAAGAGGAGGAATATTCTGATGACAATGAAGAGCAAGGTGATGAGGAGGAGGAAGATGAGGAGATAGATCGAGAAGAAGAAGAGGAGATTGAAGAGGAAGAAGAGGAGGATGAAGAGGAAGGTGAAGATGTGGAGGATGAAGAGGAGGAGGAAGAAGAGGAGGAGGAAGAAGAAGAGGAGGAGGAAGAACGTGGTAATAATCAGAGTATTAGTAAAAAGTAAACACTACGTGTTTTCTGGGTTAATCTTCTAGTGTGGTGTGTGAGGATTTAGCTGTGCAGTTCTCATTAAAGCTAATGGAAGTCATGCAGTTAAATCTCTCTGCTCCACACTGAAAATATACCCCACTGTGTTCTCTTAACATTTATTTTAATAAGTCTGTCTTCCAAATATTTTTTGATACACCAGCACTCACATTTCAAACAAGGAGGGTGGAGGTGTATTTGTGAGAAAAATGCTTGCATAAAATGTAATCCTGATAGTGGATTAATGCATGCAGTTACCAGAAGAATATTCACAAAGGTACAAGCAAAGCATAAGCTACAGCTGGGTGCCTGTACTGATCATTTGATAATTTATTTGCTGGATCTGCTTATATAATATCAATGATTGCCCACATAAATGCTGTCACAAGTTTTCAGATAATTTTTCTGAGCAAAAACAGGCCTCTCCCCTTTGAAAATTTTGCCCCAAACTTCCCAGCCCCACCCTCCACGAAGAAACAGTTCAGAATGAAGTGTTATGATATACTTTGGTTCTTTGAGACTTGGATGCTGTGTACTTTAGTTGATTCTATTGAAAATACAGAGAGAGGTTTAAATAGATAAAGTCCTTATAAAATTGATATATATTGGTTACAATACCTTGGCAAAAGTGTCCTTTATACATACAGGTCACTGGTAGTAACTGAACTGATGTAATAGCAACGTAATGTAAGCTATGAAACTTTCTCTTTTATTGGGGATATTGGACTCTATATAATCAGTATTTTCAAAATATATAATCAGTGTCCATTTACTCAAGAGTCCTTATGCTGATGACAGACATCATAATGCACTGGGGTGAAATTGAAGAATCATGCAAAAATTAATGAGCTATCTAAAAAGTATTTTGTTCCCATTTCCAGGGAACACGTTTTTGGTTGGGTAGATTCACCTTTCTAACCAATAAAAATATAAGAAAAGCTTTCAGCACTCCTCAGTTGGATTCCTCTTAGGAACCAGGTATGAAAGTTGTATGACTTTTGTTTCAGAATTCTGTAAGATCAGATCTTAAATCTTACAGGAATACTTTGGAAGTATTCTTTCCATTTGGGCAAGATGGTGGCTAGCTGGGTGGCTATAAGCATTTTCTCAGGTATCTGACTCTATAGCTTATCCTCAATTGCTTAAATTTGTCAACAAAATTGGTATAATATACATGGCCAATTTTAAAAGTTACATAAGTTTGGTGCAACAAGGAAGCCATTTCCTTTTGCAGGGAACTTTGCTTCTTTCAGAATCTGAAAGAAAAGCTGTGTTAGATCAATCTGATGTGCAATTGCTACTGCTATTCTGATGGGCAAGTGGAGGAAGTCTAGCAGTTTCTTTAAGATATAATGGTGACTGAAATTTTCAATGATTAGTTCATAGTGCAACTGCTGCTGTGTTTTCAGCCAACATGAAAAATTTTGAATCTACACTATCAAAAATATAAGGAAAAAAATAAACAAAACTCAAGAGCTCAAGTAAATTACTACTGGCAAGCCATCAGGCTTGATACTCAGCTTACTTCTACTATCATTATGAAACACAGTGGCTTACTTGTTCCAACACAGTCGCACATGCAGTTAGCCATTCTAATCAACCTAAAGAGGCTGACGTTGCTTTTTGACTGCTTTCTTTCCATAAATAGTAGGCTGTGGTTAAGAACTGCAAGGATATTACAGAGATGCCTGTATTAGCTGCTTTGCATATTACTTGGAATTAAAACTCACACAGGTTAAGTTTTTCTTAGGATCCCATGTTATTCAGGAATTAATACACATGTTCATTGATACCTATGTGTATATATTCTATGTCAAATATCAGTCATTAGGAAAAAAGGCTCATAAAATGTGAAAAGTGATAATAGAATTTTATAAGAAACGTATTATAAGATCTTCTGAGAATCAACATAGTAATCACTATGTGGACAAACCCACTTAGAGCACAGCTGATTTACAAGATAGAGTTAGCATCAATTAATGAGGAAGGTAATACAGAGTTCCTTATGGCTCTTCCAGAGAGTGGGGAGATTTATAGCAGAGTTTGTTCTTGGTGAGGTCTAGAAGCTAATTAATAAAACAGATTTGTTTTGATAGTTTATTTCTTATTGATATTGATAGGGATCCTGATGTTTCACTTTCTTCTGCTCATAACATTAGCAACACTGGTAGAATTTGGTCTGTTGTTTTTCCAGGGAAATGAAGTGCAAAGTTAGGAGTTCTAAAAATACATGGGCTGAATATGGCACTTGCATTTATCTGTTGACTGTATGGGAAATTAGGTCTGTCAGCTCTGAATTTAGTAGTCTGAATCACTCACTACTCGCTACAATTTAGATATTGTAGTAAACCACCATCCAGATTCTAAAACATCTTAGCAGGAAGTATCTTACTGTTCCTTTTCCTAGAAACAAAATGTAGAATTGAACAATGGACACTAGAATGCCTGCACAGCTCTAATCAAAGTTTCTGTCACTTGTGCTGCAGATTACAACCATAAGTAAATGTACTCTATGGACAATATAGTTAACATCATAAGTAGTAGTGATAGAAGAATTCCATCAACAAGTATAGGACTACAGACACAGTAATTAAGGGGAAAAAATAAAAGCAAGTTACTTTGCTGTGTCTCAGACCAAACTCAGTTTTCTGTTAGAAAAGGATTAATCTTGTGAAACTCCAGTAACCACACTGGCATCTTACTGCTCATATTTTTTTAAAAAAATAAAGTGAAATTTGGATGGGATTCTCAGAGGATTGTAGATAATACAGGTATATAATTCTTACTGAAAACCTTGGGCATTCACTGAAAACATCTCATCCTTTCTGAAAATCACATTTTTCTAGCCTTGACATTGATAAACTAAAGGACTTGGGAAATAAGGAAGTATCCTAAAGCAACACTCTTACAAATCTCAAAATACCAATTAAAAAACAAAACAGAACAAAACCCCTCTTTTAGATCTGAGTCCCAAATTCTGTGCTCATATTTCTCTATATAATCCATTGAATTAAAATTAATGCTTATAATTCCCTAGCAGTGGCTAAACGTATCCTTCTTCAGTTTACATTAAATGTACCAAATGTCTTTAAGAACGGGTATCTATCATCTATCTGTCAATTATTTATTGAGAAGCCCTTATGTTCAGCTCTACCTCCAGAGGAAAGATGAATCTTTCCAATCTCTTATATTAAAAAAAAAAAAAAAAAAAAAAATAGCCAAACCTGTATATTATAATGGAAAGTAAAAATGAAAGAGTAAGAGAAAAGGCTGCTTTTGGAGTGCCCCTTCTCTATGATGGTGACTGCTGAAAATCTTTAAATTCAGATCTGATGGGCACATTTGATTTGCAAGGCAAACTGAAGTACTTTCTCCTGAGCTCACTTCAGGTAGTTGGGTCCCAAAGACTGTTTCACAAAGCTTTTCTATTATAGAAAGAAATCTCCGCTGGAGGAGCTCCAGGAACAGATGTTCCAAGGCACCATTTAGCCCATATCACATGAAGACATTCAAGATGGCTTGTACTTCAGGTATTTCATAATCTGCCAGGGGCAGGAGGAGCCAGGCTTTTTGAGGTCTAAAGAAACTCAATACATCAATCAAATCCATTTCACAAACAATACTACATAAATTAATGCAGTTTATCAGAACGTGAAGTTTTAGGATGTATAAATCTTTTAGAAACTCCCTTACATTTTCTAACAAACTCAAGATAGCTGGCATATACAATATACTAATATGTGGTACTGCACCTAATTTATCAGGTGAAACATGCTGTGAAAATAGCTGTAAAACAGCAGAAATAGCAGTGTAAATACAGTTGTTTGGTTGTGTGGTTCTTTTTTTTTTTTTTTTTAATGAATACTAGTACATGAAAGTAGAGAGAGATGGTGTACCAGTTTTCACATTTCTTTAAATTGCAGGATTCTTTTTAATAATCTGGTAAAATGTTTTTGGTTGGTTGGTTGGGGGTTTGTTGTTGTTGTTTGTTTTGGTTGTTTTTTGTTTTTGTTTTTCCTTCACTAGCATAAACTAGACACAGGCACACAGGCACTCATAATTTGAAGTCCACCTGTCAACATGATTACCATGCCCTCCACTGTCTTCCTGGTGCCTTCATCATGCTTCTGCAGCACTTATTTTTGTCCCTTCAAGAAAGAGGAGACACAAACACCAATCACTTGCTGAGGAAATAGTGTTAGTACACAGCTTTCCAGCTGTCCTTGCAAATGAAGACTAAAATAAAGATGACAGATCTGTATTATCAAGGCGGTCTGTCCAGCCCACTGACCACTAACCATTTACTTAAACTATTAGCAGGAAAATGGTACACTATTGGTGAACACAGTGAGTGTTCAGTAATAAACAGAGCAGAGAGCTGGACTTAGATGTACCTCATAGGCAAAACACCTAATAGAGGGAAATTGTAGCTTTAAGTGAAGAGGCCAGAAAGTATCATTTCAATACTTAGAACAAGGTACATGGAAAGAATTGCATTTTCCACATCCCAGGAAAATTTGATAAATACCTGATGGCCTCAAAAAGAGAAGCAGATCTTAACCCTCTGCTACTAGACTTTATTGCTGTATCATTTCAACTCATTTATAAAATAAACTACCCTGTACTTAGGGTATATCACAAATAACAGTATGAAAAACAGAAAATAAATAAATAAATAGTTACATCTGGAAGACATTTATCCTAACCATCATGAAGGTTTAATCTAGATACCACGTTACAGTTGCCTTACTGATCTAGTTAAAAACTTCACGAGCCTGGAAGTGGTTGGGTCGAGCCACTGCATAAGACAATTTTTATTGATATCCTTCTGCATTGAAGATACAAAAGTAGATTGCAAGTTGTTTTGATATTTAGCATTTTATATTATTTCATGTGGAGAAATTCAGACTAAATGTTTTCTCTGAAAATTTTTGTTGGAAATAAAAGATTTCGAACAGGTTGTTCAGAGTGGAAAAGTAGGTACCTTCATTTCTTGTGGAATTGGTTCAGATCTATTTATTTTAGTTCTCTTGTGCTTACAGTTGTTTGGTTGGTGGATTGCATAAACATGGCTACTTTGCTAGCATAGTAAATTTTTGCCTGTTGCTCTGTTCTCAAGGTGTTTACTGTGTGCTGCTCCTAAACAGTATGATTGGTTAGGGCTTTATTTAAACATCACTTTTAATTCTTTGAAGTGAGATGAGGCTTGAAGCTGAGCTCATTTACATCAGGAGTTGCGTTTACATGTGGTGGTGTTGTATGTTATACATAACTTTTCCTTCCCTTGAAGAACTATTTATAGACATTCTTCTGTGTAAATGTTTAATTCTGAAGATCAGAATTTTTCAGGCTGTGTCTAGACACTTACACATAGCTTTAAGTTGTTAGTCCACTTCTATGTTGAAAGATAGGACTGTTTCGTTTTGATATAGGGGTTTGAATATTTAGCAGCTCCTTTCCTACAAATAATAGGCTTTAAATGATATGTGAACTATATGATTCCTAAAAAAAAAAAAAAAAAAAAAAAAAAAGATTCAATTATAGCTTTATGCAATGTAAAGAAATCATTAATCATTTACCTTTGGTACAGATCTATGTCATACACAACTTCTGCTGAAGTAAGCAGAAATTCTATAGAGGACATTGGGATACTTAAGAAGGTCAGAGTTTGAACTAAAGGCTTTGACCACACAACACATTCAGCACTACATCTGATTTTAATGTTATTTCATTCTGAATCTATTTCACTTATGCATGGGGTTGCTTGCTTGTATTTTTAATTCACAAACTCTTTCGTTCCTTGTTATCTGAACATAAGATGTTGGACCTATTTTTATATCAAATTGTTTCAGGGCTTATTGTAACCTTTATCTGGTCTTGCCGGAGAAGTAGATGTGGAAAGCAACCATATATCTCAGCAGTACTGCTTAGGATTCTTGCACATTTCAGTCCTCAAGAAGAGGCTGCACAGAGGTTACCTTTTCTATATTTCTGTTGCATCCTTCTGTCTGCAAATAAATGCAGAGTGGATCATTGACTTCCCCTCTTTCATTTGTTGTCTGGCAGATGATATAGTAAAATTAATTATTTCTGAAATAAGATAGATTGGAGAAAAAATTCAGAGCAAAAATGCTGAAGTCTTAGAACTGTATTTCTGTTCTCACTCAGACTCCATAAACAGTTCATTCCCAAAGATCTTCTAATTTTGGCACAACTCTGACAAGAAGCTAGTTGCTTTTGCTGTTTAGTGCTTTAAAGAGCCAATAGTGAACTCAGTTATATATCAGCTCTCTGCATCCACATTTGCAAACATAATGACCGGATGTTACTATAGAATGTCTCACATCTGGGATATGGCACTTAGGGAGTTCATTAGCTGTGCAAAAAAAATAATTCTTCATGATCTCTTTGAAATCCTTTGCCTTTCATAGTGCTACTTCACAGATAGCATTGTCCAGACTGTACTACAGCTTAGACAGAGTCTACAGATTCTGTATGAATCCCTCTTGACACTGGCTTAAACAGTAAACTTTGCTTTGTCAGTGTTTCAGGTTCCTATTTTAACTCCTGTGTTTAGATAGTATGTCTAAAGACAATTTTTGATCATATTCATTTGCAATTACCACTGGTCTTGCAGTGTTTTTTTCCTAAAATAGTGACCACAAATGACAACTTTTCTCCCTGAAAAGCAGAGAACCTTATTTGGTTGCTGCAGGTGTTAATTTCTCACTGTAATATTTCCTCCAGGATATAATAAAATTAAATAAAATTCCAGACCAGATTGATAATTTCTTCTCATCCATAACCATTTTCATAACTAAAATTTGCAGTTCTGGCAAATACCTCATGTCACAGAAATTTTGTCAAACTGAAAAATATAAACAACTTAAAAAAAATCTTAGAAACAAAAGCATTGATGTATAATGTAATTGCATCTAAACATCAAGAAACTCATGAGGAAGCACTTCTTTACTGTGCAGGTGATGAGGGACTGGAACAGGTTGCCCAGAGATGTTGTGGAGTCTCACTTCTTGGAGATCTTCAAAAGCTGCCTACACATGGTTGCTCTGGGTATCCCTGCTTGAGCAGGGGGGTTGGACCAGATGACCTCCAGAGGTCCCTTCCAATGTTAACCATTGTGTGATACTGTGATTACATGAATTGTGAATACTTTTTGTTATGGAAGCATTTCCTCCTCATTGTACATGTTTCAGGATGATTCAGTTGTGTTTGTTTGTCACATGTACCATACATGACATAGTTCATTTATATCATGGGTGATTCTTTCCCTTCTTTGATTTAATTTATTCTACAGATATTCTATGAGAGCAAACTGTGGGACTTAAAATTAGCTAGCTGGACTGCAGGGATGGTAGAGTTACTTAGCAAAAGGTGAAGACTAATGCTAAGAAAGAAACTATCTGAAGGATTTTGGTAAAGGATGTAAAATAGTAATTAAAAAGGCCACTGATGTGGTTATAGAATCAGCCTGATTTAGGTCACTGTTGTTACTCTAATCCTCAGAATTATTTGGAAAAAAAAGGCTTCATACAGAACATTAAGTGTATAAAGTATACGTAACACCACAGATGAAGGACTTTTTTCATGTTATTTCTAAGGAATCTATGGTAGATATATGCTCTGTGCACTAAACATTCCTGTTTTAATAGAAATTTGCAGCAGCTCAGTAGGAGATAGTTTTGCTAGTTAACAGGATTAACAGTTCAAGACTTAATGTGGGTTGATTAGGTAAACCGATATATCTGATAGTTCTGTTATCCCAAAAGCTTAATTTTGCAGGCTATACTTTTAATAGGAAGAGTAACAGTCTTGTTTGACACTGAAGAAACTCCAAGGAAGAGATACATTTACAATTAAAACAAACAAACAAATGTGCAAACAAAAAGCAAGTAGACCTTATTTTTCCTTGTACTCTTTAGACATGAACTACTGAAAGTAACAGGTGTAAGGTCTGTGTGGCATGAACACTTCCTATCATATAATACAAGAGAGTTTGCAAACCTGCACAGGCCCACATCAGGCTGAGTTTTTTCCTTACATTTTCAACTGAATACATGGTGACATTCTTTGCTTGTCATATACACTTTTAAGGTGTGCTATGCAACTACTTTCTTCTGATTTCTATTGTATTCTATATATCAGTTCTATTGTTTCACCGACTACCTCAACTTACAGAGGTTCTGTATAAGCAAGATACAGATGCTTATAGAAGGCTAAGTGGTTTCTTGGACACCTTATAAATCACAGGACAGGTGTCTGTACAGAATAATTCTTAGCTGTCTTTTATCATTTGCAATACTTAAAGCATCATTCGACTTTAAAGACTGGCACCGTATGGAAAATCAGAAATTTTCTTATTCTATTGCAATATGCTGAATAAAATTTTGCTCTTAAATAATCAAATAAAATATATATTTATATAACTAACGATGGAAATACAGAATTACAGGTAATTATTACCAGAATGTTAGGAATAGTACTGGACTTGTACATTATACAAAAGTACACAAGTATAAAAAAATGGGCATATATTAGAGATCATTTATTACCTAATGAGAGCAGTCTGTGAATGTTCTTCTCTGAAAATACAGTGAGGAAGGGCAAATTTTAAGTATACAGAAAGTAGAATATTTTATTGGGAGCTCCATATATTTGATGGAGTGAGATACATGTTTCAGAATAGAATAAAAATCTGCCACTGTCTGTAACTCAGGCACCTGAGTTGAGTGTGAGAATTGAAATGGGAGTTCAACACCACATTTCCTTCTTTTCTAACACAGAGGGCTACCAACTAGATCAGAGACTGCTTTAGTTAAGCAATGCTCTTAAGCATTTTGCTGAAACTCTATCACACCCTAGGAAAAAAAAAAAAAAAAAAAAAAAAAAGAAGAAGAAACAGGAACTCTGGTAAACCAAGAAGGGTCATTCTGGGAAAGCAGGACTTGCTGGGTCCCTTTCTATGCTCAAAGGACACTCTAACCATCTTATATATTGGCTGCTTAATATTAGAGTACAAAATCAGTCCTGAGGGATCAGAAATGTTACTTCTCTCTTGTAGGTGAGTGCCCTTGTATACTATGCTCAATGAAAACAGTATATTTTTGCATGACCCAAATAACATGAAACTTGTATAGGTCTCTTGTGTTTTGTGCTTCCCAGTAAGCTTGCATCCATTCCAGCTTTTATTGCATTTGAGTGATGTGATATTGAATACATTCAAACTGGGAGAGCTTTTACTCTCAGTCTTCTAATTTTTTAGCAAGTGATCTACCAAACAATGTATTTCATCAATGAGAAAAAGGGTGTTTGAGGAAGGGAAATAAAGGCGGAAACTGGCAGTTTTTCCCTTAACTATAACTTAAAGCAATCCAATCAAAGCAACAGTTCATGGGAAGCCTTTTTCTGTCAAGTGCATTAGTCTCTCTGGGAACTTAGATATGAAGATGGCCAGTATCTAGAATTCTTCGAGGTTTAAATGGGACATGGTTGCAGAACTTCTTAAGGCTGGGGGTATTTTATTAGGATTAGAAGGAGTGCCTTCAATAACTGATTAGTGTTTTGAGTTCTTCAGTTTTGATTTCAGATATATCCTCAGTTTAAGTCTTAAATGAACATAGAATTAGTTATATCACGAAGTGAAAATGAAATGTGACTGTTCCTATACAATTGTTACATGAGATTTCCACTCTGAAAATGTTGTAGACATTTCTGCTGCTATTCATAAGAACTTGTTCTTGTTGTTTAAGTGATTCCAACTGAAATGACCAATAAAGATGGGTATAAGAAGACAGCTAGAGAGTCTTCTGACACAGAAATTGAAAGAAAAAAAAATCCAAGTGTAAAAGGAAGTTCAGGACTTATTAAGGAAAAATGGAATGCAGAAAGATGTAAAGAAATTATTAGGAGACCAGCATGGGAGTACAGCAGAGAGTAAGTGAAATATAGTCTGTCTGTGACTATAAGTGAAATATAGTCTGTCTGAAATATAGTCTAGTCTGTGACTAGAGTTGAAGCTGGCTGTGTCTATGAGAGAAAACAAAAAGGGTTTTTTTAGATATGTGAATGGAAAAAGGAGAACTAAAGAATACATAGGGCCGCTCCTTGATAGGGAAGGTCTCCTCACAGACAATGACATAGGCAAAGCAGAGACGCTTATCGCCTTCTTTGCTTCTGTCTTCATTGCCAATGATGGGCTTCGGGACCCAGGGTGCCCCGAGCTGGAGGACCGGGACGGTGGGGATGACAAACTCCCAACCGACCCTGAACGTGTGCGGGATTTGCTACTCCACCTTGATCCCTACAAGTCCATGGGTCCGGATGGGATTCATCCCCGGGTGCTGAAAGAGCTGGCGGACATCATCGCGGAACCTCTCTCAATTATTTTTCAACGATCCTGGGAATTTGGAGAGGTCCCGGTAGACTGGAAGCTGGCAAATGTTGTGCCGATTTTCAAGAAGGGTCAGAAAGAAGACCCTTGCAATTACAGGCCTGTCAGTCTCACGTCAGTGCCTGGTAAAATCATGGAGAAGATGGTTCTCGAACTTATTGAGGCGCACCTGGGGGACAAAGCAGTCATTGGTCCCAGCCAGCATGGGTTTGTGAAGGGTAGGTCCTGCCTAACTAACTTGATTTCCTTTTATGATAAGATCACCCGTATGGTGGACCAAGGGAAACCAGCTGATGTGATTTTTTTGGACTTCAGCAAGGCTTTTGACACGGTCTCCCATAGGATCCTACTGGACAAAATGTCCACCATACAGCTAAATAAAAACATCATACAATGGGTGAGCAATTGGCTAAAGGGCAGGGCCCAAAGGGTTATGGTAAATGGGGCTGCGTCAGGCTGGCGGGCGGTCACTCGTGGGGTCCCTCAAGGCTCCATTTTAGGGCCGGTACTTTTCAATATTTTTATAAACGATCTGGATGTAGGAATAGAAGGTATTTTGAGCAAGTTTGCTGATGACACCAAACTTGGAGGAGTCGTGGACTCGAATGAGGGTGGAAAGGCCTTGCAGAGGGATCTGGATAGGTTGGAGAGCTGGGCAATCACCAACCGTATGAAGTTCAATAAGAGCAAGTGCCGGGTCCTGCACCTGGGACGGGGAAACCCTGGCTGCACGTACAGACTGGGCGATGAGACGCTGGAGAGCAGCCTAGAAGAGAGGGATCTGGGGGTCGTGGTAGACAGCAAGTTGAATATGAGCCAGCAGTGTGCCCTGGCAGCCAGGAGGGCCAACCGTGTCCTGGGGTGCATCAAGCACGGCATCGCTAGTAGGTCAAGGGAGGTGATTGTCCCGCTCTACTCTGCGCTGGTGCGGCCTCACCTCGAGTACTGTGTGCAGTTCTGGGCACCACAGTATAAAAAGGACATTCAACTGTTGGAGAGTGTCCAGAGGAGGGCTACAAAGATGGTGATAGGCCTGGAGGGGAAGACGTACGAAGAACGGCTGAGGTCACTGGGCCTGTTCAGCCTGGAGAAGAGGAGGCTGAGAGGAGACCTCATCACAGTCTACAACTTCCTCGTAAGGGGGTGTCGAGAGACAGGAGACCTTTTCTCCATTAACACCAGTGACAGGACCCGCGGGAACGGGGTTAAGCTGAGACGGGAAATTTAGGCTTGACATCAGGAGGGGGTTCTTCACAGAGAGGGTGGTTGCACACTGGAACAGGCTCCCCAGGGAAGTTGTCACTGCACCGAGCCTGTCTGAATTTAAGAAGAGATTGGACTGTGCACTTAGTCACATGGTCTGAACTTTTGGGTAGACCTGTGCGGTGTCAAGAGTTGGACTTGATGATCCTTAAGGGTCCCTTCCAACTCAGGATATTCTATGATTCTATATTGTTAGCATTCCTTCCGGGGACAACAGGACATAGGGAAGACGTTAAAGCACCAATCTAAACTCTGCATTGTGCAGAACTGTCAATAGAATAATGCAAAGGCTTTAAGAAAGATGGGTGATTTTACAGTATAGTTGATCAGGATTAAGGTTAGACAAAATATCCACATCCAAATACAGTGCATACCACTATAGTTCTATTCTATTTTTTGCATCCCTAATATGTGACCATTCATGATGTGGTATAATTTAACATCTTTTGCAGTAGTGTAGCTTTATACCATACTGATGATATTTTATATAATTGCCATTACTAGAATCAGGACTAGAGAAATGCAGCTATCCAATGTGCTGATTCTCTGAATCTTTTTATAATGTGGGAAACGAGGATTAAGAAGGACAGAGAGCTGTTGTCCAGAGGAGAGCCACGAAGATGGTCAGAGGTCTGGATCACCTCTCCTGTGAAGACAGGCTGAAGGAGTTGGGGTTGTTCAGCCTGAAGAAGATAAGGCTCTGGAGAGACCTTACAGCAGCCTTCCAGTACTTAAAGAGGGCCTACAAGAAAGCTAGGAGGGACTTTTTACAAGGGCATATAGTGATAGGACACGGGGTAATGGATTTAAACTACAAGAGGGGAGATTTAAGTTAGATTTTAGGAAGAAATTCTTCAGTCAGAGGGTAATGAGGCATTGGAACAGGTTGTCCAGAGAAGCTGTGGATGCCCCATCTCTGGAAGTGAGAAAGTAGGCAGTGTGAAAATAATGTACACAGTTTATTTGAGTTTTAAGAAACTATTTGATGCAGTTCCACTTAAGATTTGATGCAGTTCCACTTTGGAAGTCATAAAACATAATACAGCACCAGATATAGAGTCATAGAGTCACATAGGTTGGAAAATACCTTTGAGATCATCAAGTCCAGTCATTAACCTGACCTGCTGTCTCATCACTAAACCATGTCCCATAGTGCTTCATATATGAAGGGACAGAGGGAAAAAGTTCATGTTGGATAGGTTAATTTAATTGGTTCTTGAGTTGCTCAGATACTTCAATGTGCAACATTTTTTAAAAATAATCATTAAAGATGTATTTGAGGAGGAACAATACATTAGGATGACTGCGGTATGAATCACCTGATGAACACTTGAATAAAAAAATAAAGGCTTAAGTAGAGGAATTGACTCTTATCTCATGTACCTTCCTTTCGTGAGTGAACTCCAGTAAAACAGTTCCTGTGCTGTTCCATGAGACCAGAGTAAGACTCAGGATTTAGTTTTGTGCAGCATAAGTATCTCTCTATGCATTTGTGCATGTATCTTGGAAAATTGGCTACTGTGGTTATTGGTTTGTTTGACTGATCCACTTTGAAGTTTGTAATTTCTGTGCAGCCAGTTAGAGCAAGAGTTCCAGCAGAGATGTCATGCACTGAGATTGCACTTCTCTAGTCAATGTAGGCACTGTGAAACTGACTATGAAGCCACTGCCATTTTAGCTGTCATGTATATCTTTAGTTAGAAATATATACAAATATATGTAAATATGTAGATGGTTGCATTTCTCCAGCAAAAGTTTTCTTTTTATGAGAGACAAGCTTTCATCATCAGGACAGATATTCCAGTGCAGATCCGAACAGCAGTAGGAAATCTCTTATAGAAGGAGGAACTGACAATTTCTAAATTGTTGCTGTTGTGCATTTTTAATGTGGGCAGATAGTTGGAACAACCTCACTGGAAATATCTTTGCAGATGCAGTAGCAAAAGAAAAATCTTTTTTAGATCTGTTACCACCTCATACAATTCCTACATTTGACAGGTCTCTGGTACTCTGATTTCCATCCTAAACGTTGCCAATGTCATAAGCCTGTAAGTCGTACACTATGTACATGTAGTATAGGTAGAAAATAAACAAGACATAATGAAGACTCTCCATAACTAGTTGGATGTAGCTGCACCATGGAATCACCACTTCCTGTTTTGTGAGGACCACTGCATATTTGACTGACTGGAATAGCATGGTTAAAAGAATAGGTTCCAATTTGACTTACTCTTTCCTCTGAAGTTACAGCTGACAGTGTGCTTTCCAAGGATTCCATCTTACAGATTCTTCTGCCTTGTTCCCCTTCTCTTTAATCACAGTAATCAAAACTACATCTATGTGAGTGAATAAAAAAGGCCGTAGTCCACTCATCTAATACTGAGTTCAACTGTTGCAGCATGGCTTGGGTCCATATAGCTAAGCTTTAACCTCCCAAAATAGGGTGACCACATCTGGACTGCTTCTTGGGAATGTTCCCTAACTAGCACCACTGTACTGTGCCTGAACACTGGTGGAAGGATGCTAAGTTGATCAAATCAAAATCGTGCCAGGGTTTCACTAAAAGTTTAACAGTATGAATATTTAGATGGCACTGCTCGGTCTCATGTTCTGTCCCTAATTAGTTTGTGTTGGAATGGCTGTAACCAAAGAGGCAAATTACCATTTGTATTTATTTTCTCCTTATTTTATGGAGTGTTATTCAGCCTTCCCTGTCACTAAAAGACAGGAAATGAGAGAAATGTACAAGAAGCTGTATCAAGTGATAAGGAAAAAAGAAATAAACCCCCTAACAAAAAGTATTATATTTCAAATGAAGTGAAGCCTGTCACTCATGCATGCAGGAGACTTTTTCCTTCCAGATCTCTTGTATCTGAAATCACAGAGATAGAAAGAGAGATAGGAAGAATAAATTTCAGAGATACTATATTTTGCAGTTCTCATGCTCTAGAGTGTTCATGATATGTATTTCTGTCTATTCTGCCAGTTAGGTCAGATTATTATCAAAGCACAAATAGGCATCCTTTGGTAATGAAACACCACCAAAGATAAGTAATTAAACTTATTGTGGGAGGTCAGACTAATCCAATCGGGTATTAATTCCATTCATGTAACTCATGAAATCATAAGCATCCATCCCATTTGAGCCAACACTTCCCTATATGTTTGCTTGTGTTCAAAACCTCAAGATGGTTCCTTTCAGGAACCTTTTATTCCATGCTCTCTGCAATTCTTTCTGTGTCATAGTAGACATATTGTTAAAGTTTAGCAAAGTGCAATTTGAAAGCTCTGAGTGAAAATAATTAGGATAGAATTAATCCCATCAATTTCATTTATAGCCAGTCAAGAAGAATAGCCACTTTTAGGGAATAATTCAGCCAATCCACTTCAGATAACAAGCTTAGGATAAAATAAATCACATTTCAAGATGCACATTTTTGTCCACTGCCTAAATATGTGGTGTGGATGTCTAGTTCATATGTAGACATGTTGAATATGGACTTCTGCATTGAGTCAGAGATCTAAACAAAAACAGTGAAAACAAATTTGTATCCCTACAGTAAGAATTTCCAACCCGTCTTTCGCTTTTCTTGTTTGTGAAAAAGAAAATGTTAGTGAACTGAAAATTTGTTCTCCAGGTTGCATCTTCTGCAAAACAATGCTCATAGAGAGGGGTATAGGTGGGGGTTCTGTCTCATAAGCAACCTTTGGAGTAGCCCCATGTAGAAGCTCCATATCAAAGATTTGTCTGAGTGGGTGTTCTCCCATTGGTGCAGGTGGTCCTCTGATCCCCTGCTGTCTCCCTGCTGTATCTCAGTATTTGGAGAATAGCTTTGGCTGCTTCATTGCCTGTTGCCTTGCTGAGCTCTGGAAACCTGAAAGAAAGCAAGAAACTGCCATACTCTGCTGAGTCATTAGAAGGCTATGAGAAAGTGTCTCCCTTCCCTCATATAGACTTCCTGGGGAGCAAAAGATGAAAAAAATACCAGCCATCAGATAAAGCCATCTCATTATTTGTCCAGCCAGAAATCAGGTTAAAACAGTTAAGTGCTGACTGAACTTGATTATGGATCTCAAAGAAGTGTGGACCAGGTGTGGATGACTGGCTAAATTGTACTGTTCTTGCAAACCCAGCATATCCAACTCTGATCACAGATATTCTCAGTGAGTTCCTTCTCAAACCTATGCTCTCAAACCTGATGCTCTCACTTTCATTGAGAAAGTCTCAAGTTTCTGCTTGATTCTGTTATATAAGTGGGAATAACCCAAGTAAGAACCTCTGTATTCTACCAATATCTCATGTGAATACTTACAGATTAGGATGCTATTCATGTAGGTCTGGTAGAGATAAGGCATAGTAACAGGTTGCAAGGATAAGTTAAGTGAAGAAAAAAGAATATATCATGGCATTGATTATATACAAACACCTATGCATTTAGATGAGAATACACTGATTTGTGTAGAAATCAAAAATTTTGAAAATGCTGATATGCCAAAATAATTTATTAATATTCATATTTTCTATTTTATTAATATTCATAGTTTCTATTTTAGTTTCTATTTCAAATATATTTTAATACTGAAAAGGGAAAAAAAAAAAAAATGTTTTTGTATATCAGTAAACACTCCTGAACAGGAAAAAAATTCATTTAAAAAAAAAAATAAAAAAAAAAAAAAAGGTATTGCTGATTTTTCCAATGAGCAAATCAAGTTAAAAAGTGGAATACATAGAAAATGAAAAGATCAAAATGTAACAGGGAAAAAAAGAAAAAAGATAAAAAAAATACATGGTAAAAATACAAAGCAAGCAAATTATGTACAATATTTAAAAGTATGTACGGGGTTGCTCTATAGTCCTACTTTTATATTCCTACTTTGTAATACTGGATTGTGCTATATGATGTGTTCTTTAGCTCAGACCTTCCTTGCTATGCTTAACGACTTCTGCTCTTCATTTATTTTACTTTGAATATTGGTTATTATTTGAGTACTTCAGGAAGTATTTCAGTACTTCAGTAAGTACTTCAGGAACTTTTGCAGAGATGAAGAACTGCACGTGGTCAACTTCAGTTTTCAGTGTGTACCCGAAACAGAAAAATTTGAAGGCTCGGGCTGTGCTCCAAATCCCCTATCAATAAGAGTATTCAGACTTCTAGAGATTTTGCTTAGTAGAGTTATATGTGTGCTCTATTTCTTCGGTGTGGGGTGGAGATGAAACCAAAACCATGTCAGCTGTTGGAAGCTCACTATATTTTGTACGTTCTCAGTTTCTTTACTTGTAGATTTTTCCAGAGGAGTATTCAATGTGCAAACAGCCCCCTACCCCATGTGATGTTGTAACATTGCAAGATTTGGGATTCATTTGTGCCAAGACTGACTTGCTAAATATGCATGCAACTCACTTTACAGCTTAGGAGAAAAATGGTAGCACAGTAGTATCATATGCTGAGCACTTAGGAACTGACAAGTGACAGTAGCAAGAGCAGTAAAGCATTCATAGACAGGCAACAATGCATGGATAATGAAACTGTTTCTCTGGGCAGGAAGCCTATATAACCACATATAGGTTCAGCTTGTTAGCCATCGTGTTTTCCCATGCTTGGGAGAAAGAGAGTAATTTGATACACAGACCACAGATTTGGAAAATCTTGTTCATGAAGTCTTTGGTCTTTGATAGGAATGTAGCTGGTTTAACTGAAGTATCATTGCCTCTCTCTGCAGAATCTCTCAAACTAAATGCTGTATGTTATAATTTTCAAAATGAGGGTGCTGTTTTGCATGACTCCCTACACTAAAATCATAGCAAGCCATTTATTCTGCCAAAAAAATTGTTCACATATATATGTGATAGGAACAAAGAGAGGAAGCAATCACGGATCTGGAAGCTATAGTCCTTATTCTCCAATAACTCATAGTATGACATGGAAGGAGTCACTCACCTTCTCTGTATCTCAATTTCCCATCTGTAAAATGGGCTTAAAATACCTACCTCACAGGGGTGTTGTGAGGCTTTTTAACATAAAGTTTGTAAAGTGCTTTGAGATCCTTGGATGAACGGTGCAACAAGAAACCAAATTATTCAGTTTTTTTTTTTTTTTTTTTAGTGCCATACAAAAGTGCACTTGTGTTCAGGTGGCTGAAGGCTTCCAGCTCTTTAAAGCTACTCCACATACCCTCCACTATAATTTCCCTGCCTGTCATTTATCTTATCTATTGAGAGTTAAAAAGAACAAATATTGCAATCAGGAATATCTAAATCATCATGGTATTCTGGGAATGAGGGCTAAAATAATCTGATATTCTTTTTAAACTATGTTGCATATTCCTTTTCCACACAACCCTAAAACTTACAGGGAAGAAAAAAAAAAAAAAGATATGATGACTGCATCCACTCTTCACCTGACTGGCTAACTTGTTTCTTTTTGAGACAAACTCAGATGCTTCTTCAAATTAAAAAAAAATGCAATTTGAGCAGTTTGAGGTTCCAAAAATTCTGTAAGGAGTAGAGTACGCTTTTAGTGCTATATGCTTTACAGTCATTTAGCAAATTGCCATTAAACAACATAGTATGAAGGTTGTTACCATGTTAAAGGTTAGATCTTACAAAGCATAGAAACATGAAGTGAAAACAAGATTTGCATTTACAGAGCTGAATAAAAGAAAAGACACATAGGTTCACATAGAACTGCTGGGCTGGCATATGTTGTAGAAGTACCGTTAACTAATACACAAGCTAATTCAGTACTCAAACACTTAGTTTAATAAACAGGTGACACAGGTGCTTCACTAGAGCAGGCCAGAAGTCTCAGGATCTAACAGACTCTAATCTGGAGAAGATGGTACAGTATACATAGATATCCTTTTCATTGAAATTAACTACTTCATGGAGATAAACATGAAAAAAATATTTGATAAAGAAAGAAAATGCAAGAAAAGGACAAAAATTAAAAGAGGAGGAATGAAATTAGATTAAAATATTTTTGTTTTCCTCCCTCTCTCATCAAGAATTCATGCTTTACACTTTCTTCTCCTCCACCACCTTTTTTTCTTCTTCTTTTTAGGACTGAACGGGCAGGAGCTCTGAAAAGGATATAACCAATCAAACAGAATAAAAATATTAGTTACAGCTTTCACCCAACTTCACCTACTCAAAAGGAATTTACATGTCTTCACTCATACAGTACGTGATTCATATTTTGACTTTTCACTGTTGTGGAGGCAAACTATAATACATTCCTCCCTTGATGATCATTTACATGACCCTCATTCATGTAAACACAAACACAAACACAGAGCAACTTATTTAGGAAAAAAAATCCTCAAAATTCTTCACATTTTGAAAATTTTTATAGTATAGCTACTACATACCTTAACAATTCTCTGGATGGCTCAAGAAAACATTTTTTCCTACACTATACTTCAGTATCCTGCTAAAGTTGGAATTATTTCATTAGTGTTTCTATATGCCTCGTGCTAAATGAAAAGGCTCTGTCAGTTCTGGACATATAACTTACTTTGTCTTTAATTACTTTGATGTTCTTTCTTCTACATCTGATTGCCCATCAGAAATAACTAAAGTAAGCACCCCGTAAAAGCAGAAGTTTACTGAGCAACCTTCTTGGCAATAGATTTTAGCCTTAATATTTAAATTACTGTGGGATTTGTTTTTACATTTCACTTTAGAAAATGATCATCAATGTATTAAAACATTTGCTTTTCAAATAGTAAAAACTAATTATCTAGTAATCCTTAACTGCCTACTTCTATGCAGACATTCAAGGTGGATTTTTTTCAAATAGGAAGCATATGTGGCATCCTTTACTTTTATACTAACAAACTGATACTCTGATATAATTAATTTTTTAGCAACTGGAACATACATATGAGTAATTTTTATCTTGAGCAACTAAAATAAAACCACCTTTGACAGTAAATAGGTAACTCACTACTGACTTAGAATAAATTGTTACGTAAAAATAACATACATCCTTCCCTGCTAATTATCTTCCCATTTCATTCAAGTAGATAATATGAATTTTATAATACTATACACTTAGAGCTTACTTTTTTTTTCTTTTTTTTTTTTCTTTTTTTTTCTAGACGTAACCTAGTCATCTATCAGGTCTGCCACTTAACTACAGCCTACTATCATCCCAGGATCCCTAACCACTGTGTAGAAGGCATACTATCTTTGGCTGAAACATTAATTATTGTGCTATTGAGCTTTGTATTTAAAACGTTGATTTATTATCTTGTCCACTGACCTAAAAATTATTTTTATTAAAAAAAAAAAAAAATCCTATCATCAAAATGTTAGTATGCAAGCCACCTACAACCTGCAATTTCCTGCTTTGTTTTGTTTAACCCAAAACATAAAAGTCATACTTTAGAAAGTGCTATGTATTTAGATGTAACAGTGTTGCAAATACATCTGAGCTGAAAAGTTGATATTACAAATTGATGGACTAGCTCTTGAGCAGGTGTTAATTGTCCTAGCTCTACTGATTTCTTTCAATTTGTACCAGCTGAAAAACTGGCCTAGCATGTCAACCTAATGACAGATTTAGGAACTTTCTTTTCAAGTTGTGATGCTAAATATTTAAATATTGCTTGGGTAGCTGATAATCAAAACAGAATTTATGAGACGTTCATTAGTAAATAATGGTGAATGTATATCTGTTTTAAGAATGGGTCTAAGAATGAGATAACTTCTGATTTAACATGAGATATCAGAAAATGATGTCTGGATGATATTCATCTGACCAAATACAGATATCTTTAAGGTAGGCATCTATTCTGAGCCCCTTTATTGTCAGTGAAGAGAAACAAGCACTTCTGTGTGCTTCATTTTATTCTGAGGAAGATAACTTAACCAAATCAGGTGGATTATAGCCTTAAAGTGTCTGCTTCTCGTATTGACCAAGGACGGGATTTTTGAGTAGTTTACTGGGGTACAGATGCCTACCTTACTCATATCCGAAGTTAGGTGAAATGAATCTCACCCTCAGGGCCTCACATTGATTCCATCTTATTAAGTTGCCCCATTTTTCAGCAGTTACTAAAGCAAAGCTAAGTAAAACATAGTAACTTTGCATCATTCTGTTACAATATTCAGGGTAGTAGAAATAACAGCCCTACCATACATGTATGAACATATAATTTGAGCTAGCATATTAAATTAAAATTGTATTATGCATATCATTGCTTCTATCTTCGCTTCATGTAACAATTACTTTAAAATTCTTACTTTTCCACAGTTTACATAGCTAAACTGAGAGATTTTGGTTTCTACTGATGGATCCACTAAGTAAAATGTTATTTTGATCTTTACATATAGTTATTGGTTATCTAGTGTTAATGGTTTGTATGGTGTGAAAAAAAAAAAAAAAAAAAAAAAGTGTCAATTTTCTAATTTTCTCTTTCTTGTATATTCTTTCTCCCATTGAGAGAATAAATCCAGTAGTACTCACTCTGTTGCCACTTTCCACATATACAGGAGATACAGGAGTGAGAAAAGTTTGAAACCTAGGCAATTATGTAATATTAGTGATATGATTGTAGAAAACCCCATAAAACTATAAACCTAGGAGTGAAAGGAGAGACATAAGTTTTTATGCCATAATATTTTAGTAGTACTAGTAATTAGCATTTTGATTGTCTTTTTCTTATCATACTTGTGAAAAAATTCATGTGAATAACAAATAAACAAAAATAGCCTTATGGACTATAGAGAAATTCACTTAATAAAACTTAACTGCACATGGGCCTTAGTGTAATAGAATTGCTGTATGATTAACAATATTTGACATGCAGTTTGTTTTCTGTCCATGCAATTGCAACAACAGTTCCAATTGTAGCCACTTTTTTTCTTTTCTTTTCCTTTTTCTTTCTTTCTTTGTTTCTTTCTTTGTTTCTGTTTTTTTATGCAGAAGACCATCAAATGAATTGTCACAATACTCGAATAATGCAAGACACAGAAAAAGACGATAACAATAATGATGAGTATGATAATTACGATGAACTGGTGGCCAAGTCATTGTTAAATCTTGGCAAAATTGCAGAGGATGCAGCATACAGAGCCAGGACAGAATCAGAAATGAACAGCAATACATCTAATAGTCTGGAAGATGATAGTGACAAAAATGAAAATATTGGTCGGAAAAGTGAGCTGAGTTTAGATTTAGACAGTGATGTTGTTAGGGAAACAGTGGACTCCCTTAAATTACTAGCACAAGGACATGGTGTAGTGCTATCAGAAAACATTAATGACAGAAATTATGCAGACAATACTTCACAGCAAGATAATAGGAATATGAACTTTGTAATGCTAGGGAAGCCTGTGAACAATGGACTTACGGAAAAAATGGTGGAGGAGAGTGATGAAGAGGTGTGTCTCAGCAGTTTGGAGTGCTTAAGGAACCAGTGTTTTGATCTGGCTAGGAAACTCAGTGAGACAAACCCACAGGAAAGAAATCAACAGCAAAACATGAACACTCGTCAGCATGTCAGGCAAGAAGATGACTTCCAAGGAAGAACACCAGACCGGAATTACTCTGATATGATGAACCTAATGAGGCTTGAAGAACAGTTGAGCCCCAGATCTAGGACTTTTTCTAGCTGTGCAAAGGAGGATGGTTGTCATGAAAGAGACGATGATACCACCTCTATTACTTCAGATAGGTCTGAAGAAGTGTTTGATATGACAAAAGGTAACTTAACCCTTCTTGAGAAAGCAATTGCTTTGGAAACTGAGAGAGCAAAAGCCATGAGAGAAAAAATGGCAGTGGAAGCTGGAAGGAGGGATAATATGAGATCATTTGAGGAACAGTCTCCAAGACAACTTTCTGGGGATGACAGGAAGCCTAAACCCAGTGACGGCCATGTCAAAAAGCCATATTATGGTAAAGGTAATATTTCTATATACCGTATGTTATGTCATGAGAAAGTGTGAGCTAACGTGTTAAGTTTGCATAGAATTCTGAAATGAAGTTATTAATTCTACAAAATGGGAACTTTATTTAAATTATAGTAGTGTGGCATGATTGTAAAATAGCGTCATGCTGTGGCTATAAAAAAAAATAATAGTAACTCATTCTTCAATGTTAGAAATATGTACAGTATTTCAGTGAATATCATTTGGCTAAATTAAAAAAAAATAATAATAACTGTTCAGGGAAACAAAGCAAATAAGAGATCATGTTGAAAGAGGCAAAGATTTTTCTCAAGCATTTAATACATTTTATGGTAATTACTAAAACCAAACTATATCAGGGAGTGGGGTTTTATGTAGCAGGTAGTCAATCAGCTTTAAAGTGCATATTTTACAGGTTGGATTGGGTAGGTGGCATCGTGATTTATAAAATTATCATCAAACGACAGTTATTGATGAAGCCTCTCCCATCTAAAATGTAGAATTGCCTGATAGAAATTGAACAGTATCAGAATGACCGATAACATAAGATAGGGGCAGTGACTGCACATTAATTATCTTAAGATAGTAAGGTAATGGAAACCATTTGCTATGCAAGGCATGGTGTGGCCTGGGCTGAGATCAATAGCAATTTCTTTCTTATGTGCATTCCACTTCACTGGTTTCATTCCATTGTGGAAACAGTTAAGGTGCTGCCTTGACCATAATTCAATATAAAAGAAAATAAAACAAAAAAAAAAAAAAAAAAAAAAAAAAAAACAGACTAAAAGTTAAAAGTTACCTTTAGAATGCATTTTAATTTACAGGATTATCCTGGTGATGGTGTTTTTATATTACCACACCTCTCTTTAATGTATCAACATCTGTACATGTAGGGCTGTATTGTATAAATTGTTCAGTATATCCTGAGATTCACTGAACACCCTTAATTCCCATTGACTTTAGTGGAAGTTAAGGACATGGTATTTCTTAGGACTTGATAAGCAGGGACTGGTTTCATCTTATATTTGTTATAACAATACTTGGATTCCTTTCTGAAAATGAACTGAGATGGTTGGCAATTTCCTCCTTTTTATAATTCCTTGTTTTGAAAGAGTAATTCCCTAAGATCTCCCTGTATAATTCAGGTAGGCAATATCGTGGTCCAAGAAAGGCTTTGATCTTTTTTTACAAAACTTAAATAAAAGTAGTGTCCAGTCTCTTAGAAATTACTCTTATCAAATACTCTTGTGCTACGGATTTTAGTGAAGTGTTGTTGTTGTTTTTTTTTTTTTAAAAAAAAAAAATCCAGTGAATGCTTTAGTAAGTTTGGGTACTTGGGGAAGACAATGTTAGTTAGTATATTACTGCATAGCCATGCGGATGTTGTTCTAAATGTTGTTCGCATATGATATACATTAGGTGCCTTTTCCCTTTGAATATGTGTCTCTAATAAAACCACAGAAAACACGACAAAACATTATTATTTTTTCAAGAGCTTTTTATTTCTGGTAATGTCCAGCCCTTCAAGTCTCTGTATGGATAGGAAAGCATTTCTGCATATTGATCTACTGTCTCCAGAAAGACAGTATTATCTCTAAAAATGGCAAAAGTATGGACTAAATATTTCAGTAAAGTCTAAAGTTTATTTGAACCATTCTGTCCCTTGACAGCTGAACCAATAAAATAATGGGTCCAAACCCTAGCCAAGGACCCAAAAGACAACATTAAATGTTGTGGTAGTTTGGACCAAGAAACTTTGTGCAGTGGATAGCTCTACACTTTTTTTTTTTTTTTTTTTTTTTTTAAGGCAAGAAAGAAAAAACAATTCCTTCTTTACTTTGAAAAACATAAGAAACGCTATTGCACTTGTTGAGAGAGTAAGCTTTAAATAAGGCAATTGATTATATTGTTTGTTCTGAACTCACATATTATCTTCCAAATACTCTTGGAAGAGTTATCCACAGAGATGTATGATATGGTTAAGTGGAAACTTTTCGGGTATGCAGGTTTGCAGTGAGAAATACCTCTGCCTTTTGTTTTGAGGAGTTCTGCTTCAGAAGTCACTGAAACAACCACTAAAGGACCACTAACTAATTTTTCCCTGCTGTTTAAAACTGTCTAAACAACTGTCTAAACTTTCTTTTGAAGTTTATGGTTAAGACCTTTTGAGTCCTCTGGCAACATTCACTCAGCCAATACTCCCATTGTGACAAAGAACGAAGAAATGTTGCAGAATTAAATAAAACTATGCAATATTTCTCCCCTTTAGCAGGAAAGGATTTACAAAAGAGTATCTAGTGCTTTGTAAAAAGTTATGAAAAGTTTAGTCAGACGTCTTCCATTAAAAGCAATGGGAAATTTTGCAAGTACAATTTTATGTGAGTTTTGAAATCATTAAGAATAGTATACAGCATCTTTTCTGACTCATTAGACCATAAAGGCTATTAAAGATCTGATAACATGCTATAACCTCACAGCATAAAAACCTGAATACTGTAGATTATTTACTTGACACAGTAAGATGTAAGTGTCTGGATCCTCAGGTGCTCTAAATTAGAATGCATTCATTGACCTCAGTGGAGTTACGACAACATGGAGTAGCTAAAGTTTCTCTAGTTTAAAATCTATAAAAAGCCATTATGGTCTACTAATCATCTACATTTTTTGCAGTCCTTGAATATTGTTATATTTACATAATTTATATTTCATTTACATTACTTAATCACATATCTAATACTTTTACACATCCCAAAGTATTTGACATGAAGAGTTGCTTAGAGTTGTGTATGTATGTAGCTGTGGGCTTGTTGTTCTAGTGGTCTCAGCACAGGCCTATCTTGCAAGAATTCTAATTCCTCCTCTGACTTTCACTCCTTTTGTGGCCTTGGGTTTAACTTTTTGATCTCTTTGTTACAATTTCATGAAGTATAAGATTATGGTATTTCCAAGAGTGTTGTGATAATTGTACAGCATTTTGAAGATGGATATGTATGTGTATTTATCATTAAAGAGCATGGGGAAAAATATAAAAAAAAATAAATAAAAAAAACTGTATACTACAGTTAACGTGATGCAGGCTAAGTAAAGTAAAACTTTCACAATTAGGGATTCCATTTGCAAAATCCAAGGTTTAAATATCACATTAAAATTGAAGAATTGATTTAAAACATGGAGAGTCATTTGAAAAGAGCTGAAGAGTTTCTCTTAAATGAAGGCATTTCGGATGGACTTTGAATGTAAGGGTATATTCATATAAAACTACTAGAGGGAAATCAAGGAAAAACAAGTCTACAACTGAATGTGAGCTCTGGATTCTATTTATTCATGTTTTAAAAAATGGATTGTGGGTGAAGGTCTGCAAGTGCTGAAATTTCAACTGATTGTACTGAGGGTTGCATTTATTAAAGCTGGGATGGAATTTAATGTAAGAAAGACTTTGTAAAAAACATGTAGCAAAATCTTATTTTCCAGAGAAGAATAATTCCTGAAGCAGAGCAATGACAAGAGCAGCAAAAAATACTTAAATGAGGATAGTTCAGATTGGGTATTGAAAGGAGGCTGGACTAAAAAAGGTGGAAAGGGGATGTTGTCTGATTGTGATCCAAAATCGTAGCAGTTAGAGTATCCTGAATTTTATTCTTTCAATACTAATATAAATATTTGGAATAGTCTCCAAAATCTGACAACTGTAATCAAAACGATGAGATGTGATTTGTATCATTTGCTGGGCTGGAAGGCTAAGAATGTTATTTAAAGATGTTCTGTAAAAGGAAACAAGCTGATAAAGTATGTGAGCAAATTCTAGTTCAAGATAAATTTCATAAGCAGTTCCACTTTCTTGGCAGAAAACCTTATTTTCTTGAAAAAATATCTGTTCAGACTTTTCATTGATTTGTAGACAGAAGATCCAACAACATTCTAAAAGATCATTAACCTTTTAAGCATATGAATGTTCAATAATTATATATGCATTTTTGTAATGGTACAAATTTACACAGCAAGTGCTACTTTCATTAATTCTGATTACAATGTTTACCCCACCATAATTTATTTAAGAGAAAGGAATATTTTCACTTTTTATAATGAATTTAAAGAAAACAGAGTCATCTGCTCAGAGAACCTTGGAAAAGGGATTTATTTATGCTGAATCATTGAATCATTATGTTAAAGAGATGGGTTTGCTACTCTAAGGACATTGAACTTCTATGACAATACGTTTGCAGAATTTAATAAATCAGGCAAATAAGAAAATAAAGAAGGGAAACTCCAACTAAACAGTTTCCAAATGACCTTACACCCTTGAGCTGATGCTTGCCAGCAGAACATTGATTGACAATGGTCTGGCTTTGCTACAAAATGGTCACTTTCCAATCACTCTGAATGGATACTGCTATGATCATAGGAGCCTGCAGTCTGAAAAGAAGATAATGGGATAAAAGTGACAAAATTGTGTTAAGTAGAAAGGTTTTTTTGTTTGTTTGTTTTTGTTTGTTTTGTTTTTCTTCTAGTTTTCATTAAAAAAAAAAAAAAAAAACATTTACCAAAGAGTAAATGACATGATTAAATGAACCTTCTTACAGAAATGTGTAAAGCATCATTCACTTGACACATTTGTTGTAAATTATAGATCCCTCAAGAACAGAAAAGAAAGAGAGCAAATGTCCTACCCCTGGGTGTGATGGAACTGGCCATGTAACGGGGCTTTACCCCCATCACCGCAGTTTGTCAGGATGCCCACACAAAGATAGGGTCCCTCCAGAAAGTAAGTTCACATTGTTTCATGGAAAGTGGGGATCAAACTACAAAGATTTTTCTAGCATGCTTTATAAACCTTTTATTTAAAAATTAATTTTATTTTTCAGTATGGTTTGTCTCAACTTAGTCAACTGTTCTGTGTTATACTTTTTCCTTTATTCCATCATTTCCATTCTCTACTAACTTTTACACTAAAAGAACAACTTTTAAAGCTGTATTCTTTGATTTTAAGAATGCTAGGTTGTTTTTAAATAGATCTATTCAGTTAACAGAGAAAAAGGTTTCAAGAAGATGTGCACTGCTTTTACTTCTGCGTGCTGATGTCACATCAATTGCCCCTGTTGTCTTGTACAGGAATAATTGTACTTGAAAAATTTGCAGCCCCTTTCCTTTGTTGTTGTTGTGTCTTAAACATAGTTTATCTTAAATTAATTTATATTAGTAAAAATTACAATCTGACTGTTTACTTAGTTACACACCTCAAGATTTTGGGCAATATTTCCCTGTAATTTACATGGGTAGAATTTCCTGCCACGTCAGTGGATTCTGTATGAGGGAGGTTCACCCATCCAGACAGAGACATTAATCAGAAGGCAGAGAGCTCCATTTCTAGACGTCACCACCTTGGCTGGTAGAAATGGCATAGTTCTGCTGAAGCTAATTGCTCTATGTTGCTATATGCCAGACAGACATCTACCTAAGATACAGTTCTCTTTCACACTAATTTAAAAATTGAGGTATTCCGTTGAATCCTATAGCCTAAAATCCCCACTGTCCATCAGCACTTATGGACCTAATCTCAATAGATTTATAAATGATTAAAGGAAACATTAAAGACAGGACTTAAATGTTCCCCAATTTCCAAAGGGAAGTAGATTTTGAAGGACAGAAAAGTGGAAATAGATCCGCACACCAAGAGTAGCAGACGTAAGTTTCCTCTTTCATGGTAGAGTTGCTTCTCTTAGTAGTAATGAGGAAGTACTTTAAGAAACTGCTGCATCTTGGTTGATCTCTGAATACAGTAGAACAGATAGATTCATTTATCTTCTTTACAAGACCCTGTAATTTTCTGAAGCACAAATATTTTTTCAGTTGCTCAAAGTTCTCTCATTTTTATAAGTGGTAAATAAAAAGCTCTTTAGAAGACTTTGTAAATCAAAGAAGAATATAGCTTTAAACTGTTTGCATGCACTTGTAATAAAATGAAAAAGGTGAGCTCATCTTTTTATTTTTTCCTGTGATGTTGGCCTTGTGAAGCATGTTTCAAGAACAGCTTTGAATAGTAGGAATTTCAGAGTAAAGCTTTTGCATCTATACACATTTTAATACGCTGATGAAGGGGTGATGATGATGGTTATCTTTTAATCAGTATATGTGGTTAATTTCTCGAGTCTCTGAACAGCTTTTATTCAGTTCTTTACTCAGTTAAGGAATTAACTGATTTTATTAGAACTTTTTTTTTTTTGGAGTGAGAACTAAATACAGGCTTCCAGACTAGTTCTTGTATGAGAAAACCAGAACTTTGCAAGAGCTGGATGTCCTCTTTCCATACAATGATATACTGCCAATCCAGCTCTGAGACATGGATTCAGATATGTCTCACATCATACAAAACTGTTTAGTGATACTAAAAAGCTCTTGATAATTTGGCACTTCATAGCTTGAGTTTTATGATTCCAAAAAGAGTTGCTCTGAGCAGCTTTGGGAGTAAATTTTCCATCCAGTTTGCAATGGATGCAGATGTAAAGCAGTTTATTTGCTTAAGCTTGTACCACTTGTTTCTTTTTTACAAAGGTTGTTTTTGTTGTTGTTGTTTGCTTTGTTTTGTTTTCCACCATCCCTCAATTTTTAATTGCTTTTTTTAAAACAAAAAAGTTTTCAGTCTTTAAAATAATAATAATAAACTATCCATTGCAATTTTCACATCTGTGGACAATGCAAGTTAAAATAAAAGGACCAATTCTGCTCGTCATATAGACATGAATGGTATTTCTATGTGGATGTGGGCAGAACTGGGCCCTAGATCAACTGGGTTGTCTTACAGTTAGTATCAAATTCTAATCAGGGTTGTGCTGAGGTATATTTAAAATAATACAGTGTTCTACCAGTATAACTTGAGAGCAGATTTTCATTCTCAAGTTTGATACTGTGTATATAAAGCTGTATATTTTGAGCACATATACATTTCCTGAAATAATTTTTTGAGTCCATATTTTTTAGTTGGATTGTTGCTAGCTCACAGTTTATTATTGAGCTGGTGTTTGCTCAGTGTTTTTGTATGAAGAAGATGTTGGAAGTCTTCTGCTTCACTGTTGCACTGAAGATACATTTGACTATAGGTTCTGTAACCTAACTTTCACTGTTGCCCTGTGTTAAAGAGCATAGGGTCACAATACTTACTTCCCTCATCAGGCTTTATTGGCTATGTGTGTCATGTGTATTTTGAGGAATGCTGGTTGTTAATGAATCCTGCTTTGTATTAAAATGGTTTCATATATACTGGGATTTGATTTTTTTTTTTTCTTGTTTTCATACTCTGCTGTTTTCTCTTACTCTCCTTGTCAAGTTCTTGCCATGCATGAAAATGTTCTTAAGTGTCCTACACCAGGCTGCACAGGCCGGGGCCACGTAAATAGCAACAGGAATTCCCACCGAAGGTAAGGATGCCATCACTGGACACCAATCTAGAGGGAACAGTGCCTCCAAACTGCAGCCCTTCTAGCAGTCCATTGGCAGGGGGGGAAGTGTGAGTGTGTGTTCTGTTGTTTTGTTTCTAAGATTGACAGATGGTGCTTCATGTGCTTTATCTGCTTTAAAGAGTAACATTTTTTCATGTGTTTTCTGGGGAGGACAAGTGTTCATTCGCTTCAGTATGGATGAATTGATTCACAGAAGACATTTTAATCATCTGTTAGGTTTTTGGGTGTGGTGTTGTTTTTGTTTTTGTTTTTTTTTTCTGTATTGGTACTAGCAGTGATGTAAAATGAATAGTATGACTTCTTCTCTGTCACAGGGACAAGGAAGAGTCTGCCAATATCATCAAGACTAGGGCAGAGTTCTTGTCCTCACATTTCACTCTCTTCAGACACAATTTATAATGCATGAGAAATTCCACTCTAACCCTAAAAATAATATTTTATACATGAGAAACAACATTTTGAATACACAGACACTGTAAGAGTTAACTTTCAATTAAAAAAAAAAAAAAAAAAAAAAATTAGTCTCAACCCCCAAATCTTTATACAGATATAATTAAAGTAGAATTTTGCTTGATTAAGAAACATTATGAAAATTTCTCATTAAATTTAAAAATTAGAAGCCAAAAATGCTCAATATAAATAGTCAAACAAAGGAAGATTGAGAAAAAATACAACTTTTCGATAGTTTCCTAAAATTAATAATAGATTCTTATACAAGGGATGTCACTGCCTTTTAAATTCTGACAAAAATATATATATCAAAATGTTACTATAACTTCTAGTATGTCATAATTTTTCCACAAATAATGAGGTCTTGCTTATTTCCTTACAATTTAGGAAAAAAAAAAAAATCCAGGAAATGTGAGTAGAGGGTAAAAGGATGCAAAGTTCCTAGTATCTAATTCCTTTTTTTACTGTTAATGAAAGCTTAAGGGATTACACAGGTGATGGATGTTCAGTCTTATGGGTTACTGGAGCTCCCCTTATTAACTACATGCCTCCTGGACTCTCGTGGGTACCTCATCAAGAAACTTGAGTACCCCTTTCTTCTCTGTAGTGATGCTGCTACTAGCTGTAGCAGAAATCTCTGAGAAGGTTTTTGGGGATTTACTACTGCTCAAAGCAGCATTCAATTTTGGTTGGATATCTACTAGAATAATAGAGATGATTGTATGTCAATGGAGAGCAGCTGCCCTCTGGTATGACTCTCACCCCTCTGCAGATCTAGGACAATGAGGAAGGGCTGAGGGGAGCAGTCTGCAGTCTGTGCTCACCTCTTTCTGCAGCTTTTGGGGCATTTTGCTCTGCTTCATTTTTTTATTTTTTTCCCCTTTGGAGAAAGGAACATCTGGGAAATGCGTTGATTTGCCTTTCATTTTAATTTCTTTTCCTGTGGAGAACACAGAGAGCTGCGGTCACATAAGTGTTCGATAGACTGTGACAAGAAAAGGACCCCCTCCATTGTCAGGTCATAGGTTTTTACAGCTTCACTAAGAGCACCATCTGCTGGCATCAATATGCTTGTTTTTCACTGTTCTAAATCTTTTCCAGAAGAATCAGGCATATTTTAGTCACTTTAATAATAGTACAGCATTTGCAAATTTAACTGAATTTTAATTCAAGTGCAATTTCTTTTCATGTTACATCATCTACTATTAGGAAACATACCTTAGTGCTTGAAATTCATGAACAAACACTAAGTATAACATATTTGAGATGTAGATTTAGAGACCCTAGGCCAAATTTTGCACTCATTTACATGCCTTGCAAAAAGGTTGGAGTTAATGGAGCTGAATGAAGTGTGAAGCAGCACAAAATTTGGCCTAAATGGTACTGTCATTTAATCATCTTCAGCAGCCATTTCACTGGCAACATTTGTAGATGTGTAAAGGTCACAAGTCTGCTAACAAAGCTGCACAGTAGATTCCAGGTTATATTCTCCTCTCTTACTGGTATGTTCACTGGCTGACATCCATAAATAATCTACTGATATACAGTCAGAGAAGAAGAGCAGTTATAATATCTACCATTCAACTTTGAAAACAGACGAAAGGAAGTCTAGAGAAAATACATATAACCAAAAAGCTTTTGGAAAGTCTTTTCCTTCAGATTCTTCCTGATGCAGGCTAAGGAGGAGAAGGAGTAATTGGATCAGTGCTATAATGTGAAACTATGCAGGACAAGACAATTAAATTTCCTTTCTGTAATTGCAGCCTCTCTGGATGTCCTATTGCTGCAGCAGAGAAACTGGCTAAAGCTCAAGAGAAGCATCAGAACTGTGATGTGTCAAAATCAAACCAGGCATCAGATCGGGTTTTAAGGTATTAGAAATCACTATAATACTTATTATTATGCAGAATTCATCACACATTCACCTAATCTGAGAATTTATATTTATATACATTGTATATACATATATATCTCCTTTAAAGAAGAGTTAGAATTAGGGCTTCTGGATCCAATTCTCACAGAATATATTTCCCACTCAATTTACATGGGGGAGGGTTGGTAATTATTTTGGCAAATACATGTAAAGCTGAAAAGCTCATTTTTGTCTTAGGCATTGTTTGGTGTAAAGATGACTGCTGGAGTACAAAGTCTAAGAACAATGTGAAAAAAGTTGGTATCTTTTGGGAATAAACTAATATTTACCGGTAAGTCTTGGTTTTTTCAGCAGGCTTTTACTAGTAAATATCAGTTTAAATTAAACCAGAAGCCCTATTGCATTACCAAAATGATAGTAGACCTTTTGACAGAACACGTGGAAAATGACGTGTGTAGCATAGATTCCAAAATAAAGTCAGATGTAGTTCTTTGTCTCTGTTTCCCCACTCACTGCCAGGAAGGATGGAAAGAGAGAGAAATTATCCTAAATTTTTTAATGGGAAGGACCTTGAACCAATTTGACATAATTATACCCATTTTCTTCATCCACATAGGATTCTGCATTTATCCAAAGCTGTATCTAGCTTTGTGCTATTAACTCTTCTTTTGAGATATTTGGGTGGAAAAAATATTGTTTCTAAGGAGCTGAAGTGTGAAGGATACATGTAAAGGGACTAGACTTCTGCATGATTTTACAGGCCTTATATCAGTGATGCCCCAAGAGCTGCAGAATTTCTCCATGGATACTGAGATATTTGGGGGCTAGATTAGGTACATCCCTCTCAGCTGTTGTGAAGAACATGGAGGAAGTGCCACAGCTTTAGTTCCCAGAATTTCCTACAGATCCTGTAGGTTTCTTAGTATTTCGTTATCCTCTGGATTTAAAATCTGACAGGATAGCTTAAAACGAAAATTTTCTACTATATTAACAATATTGTTCTTTGCATGTTCTCTTAAACTTCATCTAATCTTGATGGTCTTTTCAAAAAAACACTAATATACCTAAGAACACAGAATTATGGTTCACATCTGCAGAATATTTTTTGTAGAGCTTAATGACATTTTTTACGTTCCTTTGATTATTTTTGATGGATTTTGTTCTAACTGTCCCTAATTCAAGTTATGCTATTTTTTCAAATAGCATCCCAGGCAGTTTTCTTAAAGAAAGATTCTTTAAAACGACCTTTTGAGGAAATAACATAGTTTCTCACTTATGGAAAAAGGCAAATGAAAAATGCAGTGGTTTTTAACACTGCTCATTAGAAAGAAGTCACTGAAGTCAGATGCCATACAAAGAAGGCAACTGCTCAAAAGCTCATCTAGTTTGCTGGCAAACTCCCTAGGAAGCTGCATAGCAGTTTTAACTTTGCTTGAGAGTCTGCTCTGTGTTTCAAATTTTACAGGCAGTTCACCCAATGCTTTCATCTTATCTCCTGCTTTCCCTTTTACCATTAAGTCATTGGAGTATTTAAGATGAAGAACTTGGGAGTTATTTATAATATTTACATGCAGGTGTCTGATGGGGAGACAGAGATGCTCCAAGAGTAAATTCCGAATATTTGTCTTCATGCCAGTTTCCATCCCACCTGCATTTAAAATTTCTTTGAAAGAAGTCAAATTCATAAGACTTCTGTTCTGTAGAAATTTTGGATTTGTATTGAATGTGCAGGAATTGAGCTGCATTTTTTTTTAGCTAAGTGTAGATTATCTTGAAGTAGGATCAAAATACTATTAATATCAGCTCATTGTATACATGAGCACCCTGTATTTTGAGGGAAACCTGTCTAAAGAAATGAGCATACATAAGTCAAAGGGAATAGTATGAATAATAAGATTTTTTGGCTGATCTTTACATACATATCCTGATTAAATTATATGAAAATAAATCTTTCAGAAAAAAAAAAAAAAAAATTCAAAACTTAATTGTTACTAGACATCACATCCCATTTTGTCAGCCAGTATGATGATTCTTCTGGTCTTGACTGAATTTGTGATCCTGTGAATGTTCCTTCTATTTCCTCTGTTTATAAATGCAGTACAGAAAACAAAAGAAATAAAAAAACAAGCTTGTTATGATTCTTGATTCCAGCAGAAGCACCTCAGGTGTGTTGTTCACCATCTTTACCTCCTGCTAAACGCAGTAGGTAGACATGCATCACTGTGTAGCATTTGCTTCCTATGACCCATTTCTATTACACTTTCTTATGTAGGTAAAGCTTGCAGGATGTGACCTTTATTTACTTTATACATTGAGATCTGATGAGTTCTGTGTCCACATGCAGAAGACAGCATGACAGTGGAGGAGTTCACTACAACATTCCTTCACTATTTCAGAACTTACTTTAGTGACCTGAAAGATCAGTTGGGGCTCTTCCTGATTATCTTCTCTGACCCTAAAGGAAAGATAAATTTAGCTCATAGTTTTATTCTGTATTCATTCGCAGAACCTTCCTTCATGTGTGTATCTGTGTAGCAAGAGTTGCAGCTCCTGCCAGAACCTTGCATTTAAGGGTGAGCAGGACCTGTGAGTCAGCGGCTCAAAGTCCACAGAGATTATGAGAATCTTGTGTGTATTTCTCAAAATTAACCTGGATCTGTATACTGAAGAATAAAACAGGATGAAACAGGACTAACTCCTTTGGAAAACATACAGGAAAACAGCATACAACTCTGCTGAAAGAAATTTAGAGGAAACTCTATTGATTAAATGGAGCTTCCACTGCTAATTTTTATTTTTGACATTTAAAAGAATTTGTCCAAACTTCTTCTGTTGGTCTGCTTACCCCTTTTTGCTTCACCTCCCAAAAGAGAAAATGTTTGCTATGTGATGCAATTACATGGGGAAAGGGAAACCCTGAACTATTTATAACAGAATTTTAAAATAGGTACAGGATACATTTAGTGGTATTAGAATTAGTTTTGTCACGGCTTTGTTCAAGAAAATAAATATTGTTTGTCTGCTGAAAATAACCAAACCAAGCAAATGCAGTAATATATTGCTGTCTCTTGAGTACAAGAAATAACTACGATTTTCTAATCTGAACTATAAATTATGCACAAACACATTAAACTGAACTGCATCTAACAAACTTTACATATCTTTAATTTCTAGGCCCATGTGCTTTGTTAAGCAATTGGAGATCCCTCAGTATGGCTACAGAAACAATGTCCCCACCACCACACCCCGCTCCAACTTGGCCAAGGAACTAGAGAAATACTCTAAGACTACGTTTGAATATAACAGTTATGACAACCATGCCTATGGCAAGAGAGCCATAGCTCCCAAGGTGCAATCCAGAGATATATCCCCCAAAGGATATGATGGTAGGAGGTGCACACTCTTATACATGAGAGACAAGTTTGCAGTTAATCTTGTTGTTGTATATGTAAGCATCATACAATTAAGACATGTTTTCATGTTCATATAGTATTATGAGGAATGCTATCATGTGTAAGATATTTTAAAGGCTTTTTTAAAAACTGTTGTTTTATTCGGTTCTTGCTTCACAATTGTTGCACTGGCAAAAGAACACCTCCAGGTACTAAGCTCCTGGGATGTGTTGAGATTGCAATAAAAGCTGAATAATAGAGCTAGTTCTTGTGGTGCAGGAGCATTGTGTTATGTTGCCACCTGGGAGACCTGGCCTCATGGGTCACATTAGTATTCTCACTTCTTTACAGTAGTTCAGGTAACTCATAAAGATAACATACTTACTCTATGGGGACGTGGAAGTAGAAAACCTGTATCTCATTGCACTTCAGAAATCACTGCTACTTATTTAATGAGGCATTTCTGCTCATTTTGTCCTTGTGAATACACCTGTTGAATTCTCTGGAAAACCTTACATAAGTAATATGTTTAAAATTAGACTAAACATGACTTCAGTTTAGGAGAAGACAATGATGTCCATCAGGCAAGAGGATTTTTGTAGGGGAAAAAGTGAACTACATCATAAAGAATAGAGGATTTGGATTGTAGCACTTGAGGACTTCAAGATTTTTTCAGAGCAATACAAGTATATATATATATATATATATACATATATATATATAATAAACCAGTGTCTTTGTCTTTATCTTTTTGTTGTCGTTGTTAAAATATTTTATGCTATTCACAGACAACCATAGGAAATTTCAAGCAAGTCTCAGATTTTTGTTTAGGAAAACAGAAATAAATGTACTATATAGAACAATTTATACTGATGCCTGAATGCAGGTTCTGACATTCAAAAGTAGGTAAGTGGAGAAAGGCAATATTGTTACAGATCCTGCCTTCATATTTCTGATATTTTGGATTTTTTTTTTTTCTCATAGAATCAACAGGCATGTTCTTCCACTATAGCAGAAAGGAGAAGGGTTATGAAAGGCAACACGTTTTTGAGTAGAAATGCCCTTTTTTCTTCTCTCATACACTCATTTGCCTATGTCAGAATAAGAGCTTAAAGGTAATGCAGTAGCTCTAACTGCAGTTAGTAAACTAATGATATAAGGTAAATATAAGAAAAATTGAGATATCAATTCTTGTGTGTATGTTCTGTCTACTCTTGCAGAAGGGGAAGAATCAGTGTATTGCTAAGGAACCTGTGGATATGCATATTTATGGATCAAATTACTGATGTTTAAAAAAGCAATATATATTTTTTCTCATTTAAGACTCTATTTCAGCAAAGAATTAGAAATTACACTTTTTTTTCCAAATCATCAGAACTTGAAAATATATGTTACATCAAATACAAGTTCAACAGTGGCCTTAAATAATGAAAGATTGGGGTGATACAGCTAACTGTCTTTCTACACTCTCATCTTCCTTTGACATAAATTAGTATAATAATAAATTTTACTTTTATTGTGAATCTTTCTAGATTTGTGCAATATTGTTTTGCTGCTCGGTTATCTAAGCCAGAAAGTACTGATGGACCCTGATAAATGTGATTCATGCTGGTACAGCAAGTATATGTTGTTCTTGTGTACTCAGAACAGTTAATGCCCATTACAGCTGGAGCAGGTTGTTTGCCAAATGAAGGCAAATTTCCTATGGATTTACTAAATATCACTGACTCCGCAGCAGGTGTCATATGCTGTAGCTGTTTCCAAGTGATGTATGTATTGTTTGACCATACTGATATAGTCTTAGACACAGAACATCATTTGAGTTTTTCTTTGTACCCAATCAGTGATATTCGTGAAACCTTTAGGATCCCTCTGTATTTAATATTACACAGCCACTCTGTTGTGTTCATCTTAAATGTGCAAAGGGCTTTCAAGTTCCTTAGGAAAATCACCTAAAATCATAGAACAATTAACTACATTCTTGGCACTGACTTGCAATCGGACAAGGATTTTAATGATAGCTACTGGAAATGAATGAATATGAAGGTGATTTCAGGAAGAGTCTCTTCGCTTGAAAGAGCCACTTTTCCACAAGAAATTTTGCAGTATTTCTAGCTGATTTTATAGTCGGGTGTAAAATAAATTATGCCAAAGCCATTATGGAGGTACAGAGTGCACACCTATTATGTATGTCAGCAAACACATTTATATAAGAACAGATTTAGTTCTGAAAAGTCACTGAAAAAGCTGAAAGGAAGCCAAAGTTATTTGGAGTACTTGTAAGTAAGCAGTAGATTATTTTTTCTGACTATATAAGGTGAGACAAATAGTCTAAGGACATGAAAAATCAATAACTTCATGTTTCGATCTTTTTTTTAATTGTAAATGAGCATTGTATTTTCATCATCGGAGAAAGAGATTATATGTTCAGTAGTGTATGGTTGTGAGTGACATGAACATAAATAGCTCCTCTGGATTCTTTTCTTGATTTTTTTCAGTAAACATTATTAAAAAAAAAAGAAAAAAATAAAAAGAAAAAAAAAGAAAATGGGTACATTATATTGTGAGATAGGATGCTCTGATAATTGTTTAGGAGTAAGTACTGGTTGTGTTTGTGGACTTGCTTTGTGTTTGATAACAGTTTCATGGTGGATCACATCTTGGGTTTATTGGATTTATGGTATACAACAGCAGAGATAAGAACATCTGGACTCAGCAGGCAGGGAAGATAGCAACTGTTCCAGTTTCTCAGGTGATGACAGGAGCTCCTCTCATCCCACAAACAATACTGGGACCTTCTATCAAAACACTGAGAAAACACTAAGGGGGGGATTCATTTGACCATGTCTAGAATTTTACAATGGGTAGCATCTCCTCCATAGTACATATTTAAAACTGACCAGGTGAATCATCACCTGAAACTTCCTATTTTTTTCCATGCCATTAGAGAAAGCCTGTAATGACTAGGTCAGATACGTGAAATTAGGTGAGATGAATCTGTCACTGTGAGTTATAAAACATGTTGAAAGTGTAATTAATTTATGTAACAGATTCCGTGTTTAGGCAATACTGAGGACGAGGGTGGCTGGGTAGAATTTAATTCTATACCAAATATCTGAGTTCAGTGCTTTAAGTTGTTGGGATCTCTTCCACTCCTCTTTTAATTAGCAAGAGGAGCCTGTAGACTTAGAGAGGTTCTCTGTAATCAGCTCCTAGGCATTCCCAGTGGGAGGCCAGCATGCTGGATGGATATGCAGCTGGTTAGACTTGCGTCTATTATTTAACAGGAAAAGCATTTTCCACATTTGATTTCACTGCTGGATCATAAAGCATAGCTGGACTGCAGATCTTCAAACCTGGTGCCACAGATTTGGGCTACTAGCAAACAGAATTGCCTGGTATTGAAACAATCTAGTTTTCCCTCCCTTAGAGGTGGACTTGATTTAATTCATTATGAATTAGTCATCTTTGTTTATCCTGAAAAGCTAACGTGGAATGAACAGACTGGGCTATGTGACATGTTTTAAAATGTACACTTACAGTAAATTTAAAATGACCATGGCCATTTCTCTCCAAGTTTTGCTTAAGTCATTGGTAATCTAAAATCTAACAATCATGTAGCATGCTTATAGCACTTTACAGCTTCAAAGTGTTATGCAAGTAAATCACAACACAGCTAAATTTTAGAAGCAATTTTATATTTATAGGGAAAATGAGTTCAAGGGATAATATAGGTTGACCAAGGCCACAGAGGAGTCCATATCAGAGCATGCATGATTTTCTGACGGTTAGTCCTATCTATAAAGCTGCCTGTTTCCCTCCCTTTATTTAACCCACATTCTTATATATATGATTTCCCATAAAGCATGTCTCTTATGTTTGTTTAAATGTGACTTCCTATAAGAAAACTACCATTTTTTACTAGTAACAGAAGTCTTATTTGTTCATATGAATTTTGAAAAATATTTCTAATTTGACAAGTTCAGCGGTACAGTGTACTTGCTGTGTTAACACAGTAAAACCTGAATTATTCAATTATTTTCTTCCTGAAATATAGGAAAATTCTTGTGTGTCTTGGATACCATTGCAAAGTAACAATGGATAAATGTTGAATTTTTAATGACCACCACTGACTACTATATTAAAGATGAAACTCTGGAGAAATTGTTCACAGGTTTATTATTAGTGGATACTCTGCTAGAATAGTGCTACTATGTGTTCAAAACAAAGAAAAGTGGTGAAAGTTTAGCATTCATTTCACTAAAAAAAAAAAAAAAAAAAAAAAAAAAAAATCACACCCTGTGCATTATGTGGCTTTCCTGAGAAAACTCCATCTGTTATGAATTAAGTGAAACACTATTTCCTTTACAGTAAAAATAGTGCCATGATTTCTGTTGTGAAAGAAGGATGACATAAGCTCTAGCAGAGATATTTTGCTTTCAGATTCTTCTTTTGAACCCTGCCTGCCTACCACAGCAGCCTGTGTTTCACAAATGGGCTGTGCTCATGGGAGCAGATTATTGTATGTATGTCTGCTCAGACAAATACACCTGAAGAGTCTGGCATTTAAATGGAACCCATCACAGAAGAGCTCTAGCTAGGGTCTGACCTTTTTTTGTATAGCTCTCTAATCAGCATGCTAGTTGGTTATTGTTATACTGTGCTATACGGTATGATCTCTGCAGTATATGTTTCTCTCTAAAGGGGAAATAGTCACTGTAATATCCATGTATGTATCCTCTGAACTTGACTTTTATTTTATATGAAAGTACATAAACTTTTAGATTTAGGAGACCAGACAACACTGTCTTGCATTTTATAGAAATGCTCTTAAATAGTTGATTTGGGAAGAAGGTTGAAGAAATAAATGGGCTAATAGGACTGTTTTGCATTATTATTGTAATACATTTGGCTGCAAAGAGCAGTTCTTAAAAGCAGCAACAGTTCTGCATTGTATTTAAATAAGATGGAAGTGAGCTTTGTCAGTGCGTTAATGGTTTCTGTCAGCCAGAATACAGCTGAGTGCCTCTGTCCTCAGTGCAAGCAGGAGCATCTTTGTCCTGTATTGTTTTTACAGAGCTGTAGGCACTTGAGATGTTTGAAGATGGGGTTGTTTCACCTACATTTGTTTCCATTTGTACAGCCACTGCTTTTGCCTTTGTGAGATCCATGGTGTGGATCCACCTTCTTTCTTCTTTAATCATGTTCTCTTCCTCCTCTCCTTTCTGATGGCTAACTACCTAATGTGGTGTAGGAAGAACCTGTTAGGAAATGTGAAGTGTTTAAGGACATACGGTTAGCACTTCAGTCTGGAGACCCAAGCCCATTAGCTTTATAGTGGGCTTGTTCACCAGTAGCTCTGGGGAGTTAGGCCTTACAATTACATTTGCTCACGTAACAATGAAAAAAGTCCCATAATGTTATGGTAACATTATGTTGCCCCTCGTTAATAAAACTGAGTGACCTGAGCAGATCCTACTTTCTGTCTGACTGTATACGTGGGGTAAAAGCAGTGTTTCTTTGTGTTTTTATTCTTTTATAAATCCAGCCTTTTTGTCAGAATAATTCATGATCACATCATACAGATTTGTGCAGAAGGTTATTTCATACAAACTCACATATTTAGCATATGAAATCATAGACAAAAATCAAGAAATACAGCCATCATTCCTATTGCTTTTTTTTTGGGGGGGGGGGGGGAGGGGGGAGGAAGGGAAGGGGGAATGGTTACTGTTGCTCATTATAAATTTCACCTCCAGCAATTTGTTTTTCTCTTCACTTATGCAGAATGTTAGTTCTTTTGAGTCATCCTTGTCATATTTCTTCCCACAGCTAAACGTTACTGTAAGAATTCAAGTCCAACCAGCAGCACAACAAGCAGTTATGCCCCTAGCAGCAGCAGCAATATGAGTTGTGGTGGAGGCAGCAGTGCCAGCAGTACCTGCAGCAAGAGCAGCTTTGACTATACTCATGACATGGAGGCAGCGCACATGGCTGCTACTGCTATTCTGAATCTCTCCACCCGCTGCAGGGAGATGCCTCAGAACCTCTCCACTAAGCCTCAGGATCTCTGTGCGAGGGTAAAAATCAGTAATTCTGTTTGTTGATGAAGATTCATCTTTTCTGCACGAGCTTTGTGCCTCTGATAGGAAGAATAGCTTTAGTACATTAGTACATCTTTTTTTTTTTTCTTTAAAAAAAAAAAAAAAAAAAAAGAGATTGCTCACAAGTATCTCGGGAAATCACAGTCAGTATATAAACTGCTTATACTGATAGCATGTACTCACTCTTCTCCCTTTAAAAAAAAAAAAAAAAAAAAAAAAAGTCTCAGTAGTGAGATCTATAAGATGTTTGAGTTGCTTAAGTGGTCTTAATTGCACTACAGATTTATTTATTTTTTTTCTAAACACTGTGTGATGCATACATTTTATGAAAGTATTAAGATTTAATGGTGTAATTTCATTTAGAAGTCATATATGGGACCTAATGTTGTGAGATCTAGTAAAAAGAAATCTATGGTACTTGAATGCTCTGTGTCTGTGATATTGCAGTTCTTAAGTCATTGCATTTGAAACAAACAATAAATCTTCCTGTACAGGTGACTTCAAAGGTGCTGAAAAATAGTGCAGGGTTACTGGTGATTTGTAAGTTCATAGTTTTAAAATATTATAAAATTAGAGACAAAAATGATAGATGTTTTTAAGCTTTATACTAATGCACTATTAACATTCATTAAAGAGTTAGCAGAATATTCATTTTTGAATTATAAACATTAAATTTTGCCTCTGATAGCTGTTGAAAATGAGTATTTAACATGCACCAGCAATCAGTACGGTGCTACCTATAGGATACCACTAGATGGCTAAGTAGTCAGAGGAAACGTTTTTATTGTGCTTATAGCAGAGCTTCTGAGCTGGCAGACATGTTCTATTCTTCTGCATATAGACAAAGGTTTTTTTGCCCCCATCATGCAAAGCCCGTTCATAAACTAAACCCTTAACAGCAGATATTAGTAATAAGCATAATTTAACCTGGAAAGATTCATGATTTTGTTTTCAAACGCTTCTTTTTACATTCATTTAATTAATACTGTATAAGAGGGAAATCTCTTTCTGGCATGTAAAAAATACATTTGTATTCTGTATCAATGCTATGGAAAATGTTGGAATAAAATGCTTTTTGTCTTACATGTCAAAAACAGAAGGGGCCTCTTTCCTAATGTTTCACCCTATATCAAAACTGAATAAATGATTCTAAGAGGGGATCAAATCCCTTCTTTTAAAAAGGGGGGATTTGCATTCACGGTGCTTTTGTTACTTGAGAGAAAGTTGCTAGACATATGAGGAGTCCGTAGCATTCACACCACTTTTGAAACCAAATTTCTTGTGGAGTGTTTCATTTGTGAAAAGAAGAGGGATTCTTTGTGGGCACCTTTGTTCTATTTGCTCTTAGTTTTTTTTTAAATTCATTTTCATTTATGATGTCTTATTTCCCCTCATCTAATAAAATAGAGAACATTTGTTTGTTTCTATAAAGGGAAAAGTCAGAGCTTGTACTCACAATGTCAGAATACTTCAGTTGCCACGAAAATTGTCACAAATCTTCCTTTACCCAAATTTATTTAAGGGATATTTATATAAGGGGTAGTATACAAAATGCCCATACAATTGCATTTGCAGTGAAGGAACTGTGAAATTTGTAGGCATTTTCTTTTCCTAAAACATGGCCAACTGGTGACCAAAAGGACTTCTTTGGGTACCCTACAAAGAAAAGATTTTTTTTTTCTCAGAACACCCAAACAGGTGACAGGACTGGAAACAAGAATTATGCAGATGTTAACTCACAAATACTCAAGATACTCACCTGTCACAGAGTAGACCAAGAACAAAAAGACAACAACAAGAAAATATCTTTAGATATTTCTCATTTTCACCCCAAATTTTGCACCTGTTTTCTGGGTGGTGGGAGAGTGTAATGAAGACTCATGTCCTGTTCCCCCAAACATCAGATTAGCCATTCAGGAAGCAATCTACTTGAGCAGCATTAATGTTGTGTAACAGCATCATGCTATGTGTGGGAGGGGGCTCAATGCTTACAATCTATTCAGGAATGGAAAAGTGTTTTATCATTCTGCTAGGCAATCATATATACTGAAGAACACAAAGAGGTAGCAGTTTAGCAGTTTAATAGTGTGAAGCTGAATTAACAATATTTTTCTTATTTTAACAGAATCCTGATATGGAAGTCGATGAAAATGGGACCTTGGATCTGAGCATGAATAAGCAGAGGCAGAGAGATGGTTGCTGTACCATTTTGACACCACTGGAGCCAATGTCACCACAACGGCAAGCTGTAATGAATAACCGGTGTTACCAACTGAATGAGGGTGACTGCTGGGACTTGCCAGTGGACTACACTAAAATGAAACCCAGTAGGATAGACGAAGATGATTCCAAAGAGATTAATGTATGTTTTTTTCATCTATTAGTTCTCATTGCAATCTACTTTCTGTATTTCTGAAAATTGGAGGGAAAGAGGAAACAATAAATAGGTGATAAAAAATGTGGTTTTCTACAAACAGACTTCTGCTAATTAATCTTTAGAAATATATCATGCTGGCACACATCTGATCTGTGACTAAGTTCCATAAGACAACATTTGAACCATGAATGTGAATCATGTTTTCTAAACAGCATCATCTTGTTAACAAATATTTTCTTCAGTAAAGATGTTTCACTATATCCAGATTATGTTATTCCATGTAAGCAAGTTGACATAACTGTGCAATACTGGGCTAATCAGCTCTCAAGACAAGATATTCTACTGAATTTGAAAACCATAGATGATGTGCTGAGTATTTGAAAGCATGTATTACTTAGATATCAGTTTAAATAAAAGCAGCAGAGTATAATATAAGCTTTCAACTATTTTAGCTAATCTTCTTGTAGATTACTAACACACCTGTGATAACTCTGTGTGAAAGGGTCTGTATTAATGAAATGCTTAGTTTTGAGAATACGTACAAAGAAAGTATATTAGAAATTGGTGTTACTTTTCAATTTAGATGCTAAGACAACAGCAAAATCCTTTCAACGAAAAAGGCAAATAAGGAAAACAAGTTAGGGAATTTATTTTATGTTTTAAAAATTAGAATATGTGGGATGTGTTCTGGTATGAGCCAAAAAACTGAAAAAGTCTGCTGACAAGTTTTAATTGAATTGATTTTGTTCATCAAGCTTCAACCCTTACCCACTTGCATAGTTTACAATACTGCATTCAATATAATTTGGACTTTTGGAGACTTCTGTAGATTGTTCATTGGTTTTTGTTTGTTTGTTTGTTTGTTTGTTGTTTGTTTTGTTTTCATGGTATAAATTATAAAATTAGGCTAATTATTTGTGTGTGACTTATCTCTTTTCTATTTTAATTAAAACTTAAATCTGTTTTCACTATCTTTGAAACTTACAATAAAGTAGCATTTTCACTAGGTATACTTAATACATTCTAGTTCCAGTGTTAGTCACAGTTTTGCTATTAATTTCACTGAAATCAGGAAATCTGTCATTATTAAGGAAATGTGAGGTAAAACATACAGTATGAAGTGTTTATCAGAGCAAGCAGATCACATTTCTACTATGGCGTTTATAGCACCATCTTCAGGAATCTCTAAATCAATGCACTCAGACACTTCATTCCTGAAATAGATGCTTTTGAGTTTCTGAATACATCAATAAAGTTAATTATCAGTTATATAATTATAATTTTCCAGACTGATCTATTGAGGTATTCCCCAAATTGAGATTCTTTGAGCAGATGTTACGAATGTTCCTGTTTCATCTTTGACTTGTTCTAAAATATTAAAAAGTATTATTTAAGATAGCTTTTTGATTCTGCATTTAGTCTTCTCTTTTCCTGTTCCTCAATTTTCCATGAAAAAAACATTGGTTCTTTTAAAGGAAAATATTATGACAGTTATTTAAAAAGCTGTGTTTTGCCTTTTTTTTTCTTTCCTAATTAAATAACCTAATTAATTTCCATATACTGTGAAGTCTGCATCAGAATGTGTATGTACTATTTAAAGGTTTAATAGGTGAAAATATATAAAATAATTTAGTTATCTTTTCTCTTACAGACTGGGTTAAAGAAGAAGATAATGTTTGATGACTGTGCTTTGTTTTATGTAAGTTGTAACATCACCTATTTGAAACTAATTCTCATATATTTGCCTGTAGCCAGAAGATTTGGATCCTTTCCAAGAGGCTCTTGAAGAAAGAAGGTATCCTGGTGAAGTTACAATCCCAAGTCCTAAACCCAAATACCCTCAATGCAAAGAAAGCAAAAAGGATTTAATAACGTAAGCATAATGTGAGGTGAAATTATTTTTCTCCTTTTAACCTTTTCTCTCTTTGTCTTCTTTTAAACAAACGAGTACATATACGCCTTGCAGTATGAGCATGCAACATTTGCAGCATATAAATGTTTCAAACTGCCAGTTAAGTAAAGTGATAAGCTAATGTGTATTTGCTTGTTCTTAATGATGCTATATTGTATTGAGACACCATTTTCATTTAATCCTGTTCATTTTGCAGCTTTTCGATTAGGATGCTTAAAACCCCTTGCAGTCATTGCAGCTAAACTGGAAACAATGAAACTTTTAAAAGTCTTTTTTTTTTTTTTTTTTTTTTTTTTTTTTTAAACATACTTACTATTTTGGCTGTTTTTGTTTTTGTTTGGTGGCAGATGTCCAACACCAGGGTGTGATGGGAGTGGTCATGTGACTGGTAATTACGCCTCACATAGAAGGTGTGACTTCATTTTTTTCATGGTGGATTCTGTCTTTTCAATTTATTGTTTTCAGCTTACCTCAACAATGCTGTCAAAGTAAAACGTTCAATTATGTGTTAACCCTTTGAGTAATATATGTTGATCTTAAAAGCATGCTAATTTGTGTGTTGTATAAACGTCTTTTATTTTTAAATAGATTGCTAAAATTTCCAAAGTATTCTTAAGCATTTAAGTAGTTAACCCAGGAACCACAAATATTTTCATTACATTCTACTAGTTCATAGAGAGAGAAAAAAAAAAAAAAAAGAACATTTATAACATTTATAATATCTAATTTTGGAAGTAATGTTGATATCTAAATATATTCAGAGGGTTAACTATATTACAAATTTCAATATTACAGCACTTGCCCCATCGCTTTTCTGCATTACAAACTTTTACTTTTTAATTTTTATGTTGTGTTTGTTTGAAAGTGTTCAGTTAATAAGAAGATTAACTTACTTGTCTGTCCTACCATGTCTTACAGTTTATCTGGCTGTCCCTTGGCTGACAAAAGCATTCGAAGTATGCTGGCCACAAGCTCACAAGAACTCAAGTAAGACATAAAAAACAATATATTTTTTTTTAAATATTTATTTGACCACAAACTGTGTATAGTTACATCAGACATTAGAAACACTATCTGTCCGGAGACCTGCTAGATGATGCAGAGGTGGTTGATCCATGCTTGGAAAGTATGTGAATTCTCAAGAAATTCAACACAGCCTGGATCTGTGCATAAGTCTGATGACATAGTATTTTCTTTTGTGTATTCATTAAGTGATAGGTGTGGACTGTTTAAACTAGATATTTAAACTCCTGTTCATTTTTCTTCTGGACATTTGAGCTTGCTAGTTAGAACAGAAAAATCTCATGGGATTAGACTGATGAAATATTTCTGATTACACAACTAGTAAAATGCTTCTTAGAGTTAGATTGGAGGGAAGAGAGAGCAGTCTGTTTATTCAAAATGCTTGCATAATCTTCCCCAGGTTTGTATCATTGTTAACAGCTTAATGCATTTTCTCATTTGACTATGTTTTTTAGTGTCTACTTAGTTATTCCCCTACTTAACACACATTCTTTCCAATTTCCTTGCAGTTATTTGGAATGACATTTGTGAGCCATGAAAGTTAGAGAATTGTAAGACTTAGCTTTGATATGTCTTCCTGCACCATATGTTTGATTGGAATTCTGTATGTGGAAGAACTATAGCATTTCTCTGTGCTATGAGTTAGTGGTATTCCTGAGATGGTAGTATGGGTAACATGGAAGATGTTCACAAATAACAAGGGAAAACTGAGTAGGGAAAATCTGAATGAATATCTTATGCTACTAAGAATAAGCAATATTCTGTCTTTACCATACATGAGTGCCTTAACTAGCATTTCTCGAGTTCAGTGCTTGGATGAAAAGAAATAATAATAATAACTCATGGGAAAGATGAGAAAGTGAGCAAGAGAAAGCTACTAAAGTTACCTTTCTTTCTAGTCTTATCTAATTTAGTCACTAAATGCAAACAATAGGAACAAAAATCACATGTATTACCTCTCCAGTCAAAACTAACTTTTCTGAACAACCAGTTCAGATCATGGTAGTATCTGCTGCTAGAAGGCTATGTGATATGCCAGTGAAAAGGCTGTAAATGAGATCAAAGAATATATATATAGGTATAAGCAGAATACAGGCAAATAACCCAGAGAAACTCTGATTTGGGCCTGTATTTGGGGTTGGGATGGGTCAAGTAGTAGGAGTTCAAGGAACTGTAATTACATAAACAAAGCATAGACAAGACTGTTGGAGCAGCATGAATAATACTTTAAACACATACTTTGCTGCTCTAACCCTTTATTAAGTTTACACTTGAGTTGGGAAAGTGCTCCTGAATTGTCCCATCTCCTCTACTTTTCTAAAGCATCTGTAGTCAAGCCTACCCAATCCAGACCAGAGTGAATAAAACATAGCTTGAACTTGAGTTCCAATCATTTTTCATGCCATTCTCTCTTCCTATTGTGATTTTTGCCTACGCAAAGAGAACAAGATTAATACATACTTAAAATTACAAGTTTAAGTTCAGCACCCATTATTTATTTAGCAGTTATCATAGTACCCAATGAACACATTAAAACTCTGTTAGATTAATTCAAAAGTCAGGAAATGTGAGAATTTTAAATAGGCTAACTTAACTCTGTTCTCTTTTGCGTTTTCATTACAAGGCAATCCTTCAGTTTCTGGTCACGTTTTTCCACAGAACAACAAATAACATTGCACAGGACAGACAGTAGTCACTGCATAAACAACTAATGAATTTCCTTTGTGTTTTTCATTATCCCATGTGTGGCCCCGTCTGTTATTCACTGCACTTTTCTCAAACTGTATTCTCAGATTATATCTACTAATTCACTCACATATTTGTCACTACCATTGCATCTGAGTGTTTCTTAATTAGCATATTTTGGTTATAAGGGGATTAATTTATTTTCACTTGGAATTAATTTATTTTAACCTGCAATTATACATTGAAATAAGTCAGGGTTGGTATTACACCAATTTAAAGACAGAAAACATAAGCATGTAATTTTGATAGCTCAATTTGAGATATCTAGGACTCAGCTTGTCAGGGTTCTTCGTGATATGTAGAACTGTATTTGTTGTAAACTAGCTACCCATTGAATTCTCCCCACCCCCCCCCCCCCCCGACTCTTTATTCAGTCCCAGCTTCCACTCTGACCATTCACTCTGTCCTGTTTTCTTTATCATTTTTTTTACATTACTGTATGTCTCAAGCTCCTTATCTAATCAGTACATATCCTATCTCCATCACATTCATATTTTTATTGTTCTCTGCCTCTTAGCCATCATGCTTAAGTTAGTACTAAGAAAATATATTCAAAAGTAGGGAAGTGGGAGTTCCATGGATGACAGCATCCTTTATACAACTTTCATTTATGCTCTTGTTCTCTGCCTAATAGAGGAGAAGATGTGATCATGTAAATGATTATGTATATGCACGAAGCAGATAAACCAAAGCTACATAAGCAACTTTGATTTGGGAATTTTTAAACTGTGAAGTACTTCATTTACATTTGTTATATTTTTGTGTGTGAGGTTTGGGGGTATAATTTTGTTGAGTTTAAAAAGAGCAAGCTGAAAAGAAGCACAAATCCCATAATGCGGGATCCTGCTGGCACTCTGTCAGGCCACTAGTATCATGAGTACGTTTGGAATCTGCTACACAGGTCAACTGAACTGCTGTGTTAGTAACCAGCAGTAAAAGGTATAACACTCTGCATGGAGTGGAATCAGAAGGAGGTAGGGAACTTTGCTAATGAGTTTCATACATATTTGCTGATAGCCAAGAGTAGTATCAGTAACCTTGGCTCATGCCCCAGGCTTTAGAGAGAAATATATACACACTATTTGCCTATATCCCAAGCTGAGTTCCCTTCTGTCCTGTTCCTTCCAATCTGTACTATTCCTTTCTCTTCATCTTTTATTCCCTGTTCTGGTTTTCATATAGTTATTTCCAGTCATCCATAAAGACTTCAACCTTTGTAAAATTTCTGGAAAATATTTATGTAACGTGTGAGGTATAATGAACAATTGGTAGTGCAGTAGAAGAGATGATAGATTAGTATAGGGATTGAATTTCTGGACTGCATACTGTGGGATGATTTCATAATTTTATCACTTTACCGTGCATAGCTCATGTAGAAAATATTGCATATGTGCTAGTATAGCCTTCATATCACATTCTACAAAGCCACAATATTATTGTGTGTACTCTAACAATACACACAAATTATGTATAATGCACCTTCCTAACTAGACTTCTGCTAGCACTCAGATTTTTTTTAAGACCTATCCAAAATTAAAAATAGCAGACACTGGAGACTTCAGATAGTGTTCATATTCTATTCATAATCAAAGTAACAGGAGAACCTGTAAAGCTTAGAGAAAAAATATTTTGCTTAATAATTATGTTCACTGTATTGTCTTTTGGTTATTGTGGCTCTATAAGCTCCATCACCTACTTTTCCTGGCTAACAGAAAAGTAATGTTGTGACTTTCAATTAAATTGTTCCAGGGTTGTCCTAATTATTCCTTGCCAACCATACTTTGCTGATGTAAGGCTTCTTGCTTAGGTTACTGAGCAGATTGTGTGATTCTCTTCTTTCACCAAAAGTCCGACTGAAAGCAAGTTTTGTGCATAGTTTGATGACAGGCCAAAGCAGTTACACAGTCTGGTCAAAGATGTCATTGACATAACAAAACAGAAATAACAAAATTCTTTATGTGGTTTGAATTCTCAGTTACTGATGTGGCAAAAAGGATGTCAACAGCTTTAAGGGTCTCTGAAGAAATTAATGCCTGTCAAGAATCCAAGCCTTTCCAACATTAAGATTTGAATTATAATGCTTGTAAAAAGCAACTTATTATTAAAAGTTCTAGGAATGCTATATTGATGAGTAAACTTAACTATCATGGGAAAGCAATTAACAGCCCACCTAGTGACAACTACCAATATTAAAATATTCATAAGTTAACTCCAGTTTAATCTTACCTAGAGGCCTTTCCTTATCATTTTTCCTTATCTGCTTCTTTTCATATAAGTTTTTCCTAACACAGTTGCTTCAGAATTCTAATCCCATTATAGAGTTATAAATATTATAAAAGGCAACATTTAAAGCTCTTTTAATTTTATTTAAAAGAAAAAAAAAAAAGTTTTTAAAAGAAATTTTTTGATGATCAGTAAATCAATCCCAGACAAAATGCATCATGCTGACTGAGAACCTTTATACACAGAGGCCCATTAACCAGAGAGGCCAGCCCATTAACCAGAGAACCTGGTTCCAGAGAGTCCATGGAAATGACAAATTTAGTTCTGATCCTACTTTGATGTAAAAATACTAATACTTATTAAAAAACTGTAGGTAACTAAACATTATCTTGCACTACTGTGGAACTGACTGTCAAATTATCAACATTTACCCTTTGTCCTTTGGGTCAGTTTTCTGCCAGGAAATCACATTAATGCTTATGTTAAAGAACCTGAACCTCAGAAAAATTTCCAGTTCAACCAAGTGCATGCAAGTCTAGATACATAGATGATATGTAATACTCCCATTACTTGTCTTTATGTAGATTTTGCATGTCATTATTGTTTCTGTGGAGGACATCTTTTGGCATTATCCTACAGCACTTAAAGGGAGGAGGACAGTCCCTTTTCCTTCTATGCAATGAAGCCTGAAAGCTTTTCTTTTCCACTTCTCTTCTTAACTGAAAGTGAGGAACTCAGTCTGTTTTTGTGCATTCTCTACAATAAAGAAAGTTTTGGAATTTATGTGCCTCCTTCTCTCCCTGTCACTCTGCGTTAATTTTCATATCTTGGTGATCATCTTCTACTCTTTCTCTAATCTTCACTTTAGCCTTGTCTCCCCATTCCCAGTTGTGTCATCCTAGCATTGTCCTCCATTAAGTACAAATGGAAAAGTGAGCTTCTCTGAAGCCCTCCCTGTCTCACGAGGTTCACCATAACTCTTCAAGGAAGAATAACTACATGCAGTACTGTTTTCTGGATAGAAAGGATTAGCTTAGGAAGACTTACAGGCAAAATCTTCCACGTTAGTATAACTTTAAATATTCACTTTTTATCAGTTTACTAAGTAATTTTACTGCAGTTTTCTCAGCAAAAACAGGCAACTGGGAAGAAGGGATATCCTCACAGAGATGGAGAAGCTCATGTTTTATTTATAATGATTAATAAAATAAAATAGTACTGGAAAAGAAGTAATATTTGCTTCCTTGATTTAGTCATCTGAAAAAAAAAAAAAAAAAAAAAAAAGTATAATAAGCCTTCTCCAAATACAGAATTGAAATATAGAGACAAAAATAAATAGGATAATTAATAAAACATTGTGGAAACACTCCCATCTTTAGACAGATAACAAGGCTATTATTGGGCATTGATCAGTACCTATCCTCGTTAAACTTTAATAGCTCTCCCAATACACAGTCACTTTTTCTCAGAACAGTTATTTCTGCAGAGATCTATTTAGCTGCTGAAGTAGTTTCTCCACCTACATCCTGTTTGCCACTTGAGATAAAATTTTACTTTTTACAGGCAGGAAATTCACTGCCTGGTTGTATATTTGTTGCTTCATCCGTACAGGAGTACTACCTCTTGCCTTGCCTTCCCTTGCCCTTGTCATTGCCTTGCCTTGCCTTCCATTGCCCTTGCCCTTGCCTTGCCTTGCCTTGCCTTGCCTTGCCCTTGCCCTTGCCTTGCCTTGCCTTGCCTTGCCTTTTCCTGCTTAGACTGAATCTGTCCTCTTATAAGAATTCAGCAAGATTGACATCTGGAAGGCTATGACCCATTATGCAGTTTTCACTCATTCTTCTCTTAGAAAACTACTCTTTATTTCAAGAGTAATAATCACTTCCATTCATGCTATCTTTTTTTTCCCTTTCCCTAGTTTTCTGATGTTTGTCTTTATTATTATTATTATTATTATTATTATTATTATTATTTTGGAAACTTAGTAGAAGTTGCCATTTCAATTTTTCTTGAATATTAAAGTTGTTGAGCCTAGTAAGTGATTTTGTGTTACAATTCAATACTTGGTGCTAAGTAAGTATTCTTTGAATCTTCAAATCTTTTTTTTAAGTTTCTTGATGTTTTATCTAATTTCTATATGGAAAATGTGATTGCAAATACATGATGTATTTGGTGTAATGTTAAAAATGACTAGAGCAAGTCATTTGTAAATACTAGTATTTTATTAACTTGTCTACATTGTTATGGTAAAATAAACTACGGTTTACAATGTGTTATTAAATTGCAAGTTAGTGTGCAAATCTAATTTAAATTATTAAAAACAAAACCAAGGAACATAGATCCCTAATATTAGTTCCCCTATAAGGAATAATCTTTCCCATTTTGTTCAACTAGATCCTTGGGCCAAGTGAAATTAGGAATCTCATGTGGTTTCAGTGGGTTTTTTTTGCATTTTTGTTTCCTGTATTTATTGCAGATTTCCACTTGGATACCTTATCTTTGATGGCAGCATGCATGCCTGGCCAGAACAGAACACCTTGGGCTCTGTTCCTGCACTTCTCAATACTCAAATGGGCACTGTAGGTTATACCTAGCATTTCCAACCTCATGTTGTGTGGTGTTATGATAATGTCCTTTGTATAGAAACCCATCATCTGCAGCAACCTCATCTCTATAGTCGCAATAAGTTTTACATATGGAAGTGGCTGAGCTTTTTTCTGTTAGAATAACTCATTCAGACTCTGGTAAGGTTGAGTCATTCCATTTTTCTCACTTAATTTTGTCAACTTTTGTCTCCAAAATGAAAAATACTTGAGTTCTGTTTACATAAGACCCTTCATCATTGTTTTCATCACTGAAAGGTAGTCTTAAAAGCATGTACTCTCTAAAAAGCTCCTTACAAGTCATCTGCATATCAGTACCTCTGATACTGTGAAATGTTCCATGCAGGCACAAAACTGTTTGCATGAAGCACCTTGCAGAATCAGGGCCTTAGTAAGTTTTCAATACCACGAAACACTCTGGAATTAGAGGCTTTAATGTGCACAATGGCATTTAAAATACTCAAATAGTTTATGGCCTCTTTCTTCTCTATACACTTAATTATTTAAAATAAAAGATATTGCTAGTCATATGTCTACTGCTGTTTGGATTATAATCAGTGTTTTAAAGCCTTTGCCTTTTAGTTATAACCTGGAATAGTCTCAATTCAGATGAATGTTGACTAAATTAGAATAAATTTTTTTTTTCAAACAACCTGTATGACTTCCGAGTCTAAAGTTTGTTTTCAAAAAGAGTGTAAGCACTGGGAATCCACATCCCTGCAACTTCTATATCCCTAACTTTGAAAGTGGAATTTTGTGTTTGCAATAACAAACAGTTTTGAAGATGCTACCCTTAGTTCCAAGGCTCTTCACTAATCAACAGTTATTTCAGTGTGAACGCTTATTTGATGATTCATTTTAATTTTCAAAACTTTTCTCTTGTAAGTCATTCCAGTGCCATTCTGTGCAGTCCCTAAGCAGCTATTCTGAGAGGAGCACTTAATTGTGATTAATTATCAATGAATTTGCTTAGTTATGTTAACATGCCCAATGAATCTCTCTAAGGCCTTCTTGTCTTGGAGTCTTTCCATTTGTACAGTTACCTCTGCCTTCTTTGGGTTTGGTCATATCTCTTTGTCACTGAATGTGTCCTACATAATTAATCTCATTCAGCCTAGCATTTGCTTGTATTCAATTCAAGGGTCTTTTCTTTGGCACAATTTGGTTATTGTGCAAACTCCCATTGTGATGTTGATCATTTTTTGCTTCAAACCAACAGATCATAACCAATTGCTCATTCCATCCAGATCCGCAAAGATCTGCAACATGATGCTGTGGTATATCCCAAGTGCTGAGGCAATCCCCATGGGAAGTTGCATAAACTACACGGTTGCTAAAAGGGGAAATAAAAGTGCAGTGTTTTGCACTTTCTGTGTTTGGTCAGACTTGCCAAAACCCTTAATATATATCACAAAATAAAAGTAATATTGTCACTTGAAGTCCTAAATATGATTGCCTGGATCCTCAGTTGGTGTAAATTAGCATAGCTCCATTGCCTTCAGTGGAGTTACGCTAAAATACAACAGTGATGATCTGGGCAGATGCCCTCAGCTGCTCTCTTGGGTTAGCATTCATGTTTGATTGCCTTATTTAAATCTTTGAAGTTACAAAATCCCTTGCATTGTTTGGTTTCTTAGAGTGGCCAATTGCTAACTCGATTACTTGGTGTCTGTATCTGCACAGTAACATCTAATTTTGCCATGTGGTTAAGTTCACCCCTTTATTTTTTATCTAAGTGCTATTGGGACTTTATGTGGCACACATTTTTCGCAGCACTGTAGTTTCTATATCAATGTTTTATATCCCTAAAATATCCCATATCCCTCATAAACACCTCATCATAATCTTATTTTACAATATTTTTGTATTCCTAGTAAGTGGAATTTACATTTGCTCATCTGCATGTAAAAATTGCTCTTCTACCCTAACACACAGAGAATTTCCACTGCTTTGAAGTCTACTGGTTTCTCTCCTACAGATAACACTGTGCTCTTTCAGCATGGGCTTATTTGGTGTACCTTGTTTGAAACCACCTTAGATTTTGAGGGATATGTTAGCACTGGCCATCATTAATTATTTTTATAATGTGTAAGCTCGACTGTGCTTACACTGCACTCAGATCCAGTAGTATCTGTATTCTGTAATAAAAAAAGACGCAGAGGAGGACTGCTGGAGAAGCACGTTACTATTGTTATTTATTTATTTTTTGGACTGTGGTAAAAAGGGAAAAACATAGAGCCTTGAAAATAATTGAGTCTATACAGAAAAAAAAAAAAAAAAAAAAAAAGTGATTAAAGTGATTTCCAGAATTATACTATTTACATTGTTTTGTTTAAACAATCAGCTGTAAAGTAGTGATATTTAAAATGCCATCTTCAAACTTCAGAGATAGCATTATGCTGAGATGAGTGGAATACAGTTTCCAAATTTTTAGACTGCAATTTAATGGGGACATAATTATGAAAGCATACGATCAGCTTAAAAGAGCTATAAATATAATTTATTCAAAAGATTAGATACTGGAGCACTTCTGTATTAAGTAGGAAAGGAATCAAATCATACAGACACAGTTTATGAGAAAACCAAACCACAGTCATTCTTTGTTGTTTTGCTTTGTTTTTTACAGGTAAATAACTCTTTTTTTCCAGGCCAGTCAGTCTGGCTCTTTTCTTGAACACATAATTCACACTCAAAAAAAAAAAAAAAAAAAAAAAAAAAAAAAACTTTAATGCAGATTTAGAGATTTAGTGTATGAAAATCACAATTTAATTCATTTTTTCCTGCTAAACAATGAATGAGCTTAGCGATTTTTTGTTTGCTTGTATAAACTGAAAATACTTAAAAGAGCTAAAATGACCCTGTGTTAAATGCAGTCTACTGAATGCTGAATTCAGAGTTTGATATGTTAACTACATATAATTTCCTTTTTGGCTATACGATCTGAATCTATAATGCAGATGTGAGCATATGATAGATATAAAAATGAAAAACTATGTTGGACATTTCTTACAAATATTTATATATTTTTTGTTTAACTACCAGGGTTATACTTTTAAAGGATATGAATTCAATATCTGCTATTTTAACTATTGCACATTTCACAAATAAGTTTGGTTATAAAAACTGTGAATGTCGGGTACTCTCTGGGTACGGCAGATACATTGCTGGTTTTGTTCCCCTTGAATAAAAGTTATAAATAAATTATGAAAAAAAAAAAAAAGAATTCATAAAATTTGTATTTAAATAACAAAATCATTTAAAAAATATATAGATTATGGGTTTCTTCTCAAGGCTTCTCCAGGAACCATTGTAGGTGGTGATTTGTTTTCCTCTGATGCACTAATCAAGAAACATCTGTCAGGAAAGCGTAAGTATGTTCCAAAAGTATAGGTGTAGTGGAGAAGGGGCAAGCCTTGTTTTTTAATAACATCCAGTACACTTGCTGTGACTTAAGTGTGAAGAATCTGACAGAATGTAATTATTATTTTTTCTTTATTTTTTAAAGCCAGCTAAACTTTAATCCTCAGCACTCATTTACAGAAAAGGACCTCCCATGTTTCTGAGACAGTCTGAGACCTGATCCAGACTTAGTTGGCTTTGGATCTGAGATTATGTTTGGTAGTTGTAAACAGCTGGCCCTGAGCAGCTTTTTTTTTTTTTTTTTTTTTTTTTTTTTTTTTTTTTTTTTTTT
>NC_048895.1:99186112-99230515 GCF_011077185.1 Oxyura jamaicensis | reverse complement strand
TTTTTTTTTTTTTTTTTTTTTTTTTTTTTTTTTTTTTTTTTTTTTCTAATGGAGTGAGAACATAATTACAAGGCCAAATTCCATGCATATCCCCATGAGCAGAATTTACACTCCGTACAGCAGGGAAAAGCAGTTTCAGGTCGTTGTTGTCATAGACAGGGTCCCATTAAATCAGTACTTGTTTTAGAAGAAAACATTTTAAAAGTATTAATAAAATCTTGGTAAGGAAGCTCTTTAACTTTTGTTTGACTTTTATTTAAATTAATAAAATCTTGGTAAGGAAGCTCTTTAACTTTTGTTTGACTTTTATTTAATACAATAAAACTCCACATTTTTGGCTAACCTGTTCTTTGGCTAACCAGTTTGATGGCTAACCTGTTCCACAGTCTTTCATTTGACCTTCCTGAGATGCTGTAATCATCCTGAAATGTATGGATTTCCTGTGGCTGTATGGGTGCTCAGACTGGAATTCTGTCTATCCCTGATTCATTGCATAAGATCCCTGATTCATTGCATAAGATCCCTGTCTATCCCTGATTCATGCATAAGATGGTCGTCTTCCATGTATTATATACCTGGGGATCACAAGGATAGTGTTTAAAAAAATAAAGAAATAAAATGGTTTGAATACTAGATATAAATTCTCACCCTGGAAATAGAAAACCTGAAGAAAGAAAAAATTGATCAATGTTCATGAGATCTGTATCAAAACTAACTGAATGAATTAGAAATGAGAGTAAGGAGCAGTAAATAGATGCTCAGGGATATTTGGCCATAAGCACACAAAAGCAACAAGTGATTTTGGAAGAGGAAGTGTTTTGTTAAAATAAATAAATAAAAATAGAAGGAAACCTCTTTCTTAATAAATAAATAAATAAATAAATAAGTGTGTAAGACAAAGCTGTTAGCCTCTCACTCAACTCTACTTTTCTAATTCTACAGAGTATGATTGCTCTGAGCCCTAGGATATAATAGAGCATGAGCACTTCTCTCTCTGCCTGCATTCCCAACCAAGAGCAAAGTGTTTCTGGGAGAGAGAGAGCTCTTTTATACACTGCACTGTGCAGCCTCACTGTGCCATTGTGCTGCACAGCCATTTATTCCTGTTTGTAACCTCTGACCTCTCCAGCACTCTGCACGGCTGTTTAGGAAGCAATTCCTAAGTTGTTAGACTGCAATTTGTTAGCAAATTGTGAGACTGCAAAATTAAAGTGGTTCTTTCATGAAATGTTTACAGTAAAACCAAGCTTGCACTGCCTAATCTTACGGGAGTTACAGAAGGGGAAACTGTACAAAAGCCTGGCCTTTCTGCCTTTGTTAACTTTAAGGAGAAAGTAAGGAGGGCCAAAGTAAGAAATGAAACTAGAGAATATCGCCTGACAATAAAAAGCACAATTCATTTTCGAGTGCTATAGTTAATGATACCTTGGAACATTCTTATAAAGCTGGAATTATTACTTAAGTGCTGTTCAAATACAGTCTCAGATTCCAGAACAAGGAGTAGTTCAGTTTGGAACAGTTTTAATGGTCTTATCAGAGGTTCCTGCCCTGACTGAAAGGATGTCTCCTTTGTTCACATTAAGTGCAAACTGCTTCATACAGCTTGACAGGTTAGGGTGAAATGGCACCCATTTCAGGTCATTGAATACCATGCTGAAAGCTCAGTTGTTTCTCTTACTGCTATCCAGACAGCTGCAATACTCTGCCAAGAGGGACAGGAAACTCAGAAGCAGAGGCAGTTGAATGCCAGGAGCAGAAACTGGGAACATTATCTCAGGCTACACAGTCCCTCTCTGAGCATTCATTAATTAGGCAAACGGGACTTCATAATCATCATTTTAAATTGAATTGTTGAAATTTTTATACAAAAGATTTAGGTGATGGTTGAACTTGAATTATCAAGAAAGGGTTGGAAATCAAGTAGAATAATAAGAATATTTTCTTAATAAGAATATTTTCTTTAGAATAATAAGAATATTTTCTTTCCAGAAATCAGTAATGAAAAGTTGTGTTTGTGCTCCCATAAGAGGCCAAACAGTATGCTCTCTGATAGAGCATTAAGGATCTATTCAGACCTATAAAATCATGCAAAATTACCTCCAGAAGTTATCTACTCCAAACTCCTGCTCAGGCCAATAATCCATTTGGAGCAAGTTGCTCAGAACTTTGTCAAGTGTGTCCAAGGCTGGAGATCCCACAACCTGTTCCAGGGTTTGCCCATCCCTGTGGTATTTATTTATTTATTTTTAATGAGTTGTACTTTCTCGTGCTGAACCTGGTCCCTGCTACCTCCTTATTCATCAGCTGTGCACCTCTGAGAAAACTGCTACGCCTTCACCACACCCTCCTGTTAGGTATTTGTAGACAGAAATAAGATTGTTTCATACACAATAAGATCATTCTCTTCCTAGTGAACAAGCCCAGCTTTGGCAGCCTCATATAACAAGTGCTCCAAGACCCTAAACATCCTGTTGCATCGTGCAGCAATGCAGACTTGCAACTCAGTGTTTATAGTTCTCAAAGTGCTGGGAAGGGTACAGAAGACATTGTTCACTCCTAAGTATTATTTCATTAGGGCTGATTTGTCTGTCCACTGCCTATCTTCTGAGACTACCTCAAGGCAGTAGGATGGAGTACTTGTAGCATAGTTCTAGTTGTGCTCAACCTGTCCTCCTTGCAGATAGGTTCTTGACTGGACTTGCAATAAGAATTTTCACTTCAGTATGCCATTAAGCTTTGCTTAACATTGCAGGCCTAAGGTAATTTAAGGCTCAAGTAAATGGTGAAGCTATACTTAAAAGTCAATGTAGATGGAGCGTGAGTCTCAAGTCAATCACACCAAAACTTACAGCATGCCTGAGAAGCAGCTCAAAATTAGTATAAACTCACATGATAAATCAGTAAAAAAAAAAATGGATTTCCCTTAGCCGTACTGTTCATTAGCCTTCTCACTAGACCAGACTGCCTCTTACAGTATAATTCACACTCGATATTTTCACATTTCCTCACTTGGGCTTCTGACAAATGTTTGTAGGCCTAGAGGGAAAAAGATGTTTGTTTTCATAAAATAAAAACTGAAGGATTTTACTCTTTTGCTGTTGACTCTTCACCCCCAAAATAGAAAGTAGTTCCTGTGCTTCAGCTGTCTAGAGAAGTGAAACCCTTGAGGGCTTGCTCCCCTTTTTCAAACATTAACCTGTCCTTGTTGTTGGATGGTACATGTTTTCAGATAGAAACCATACATTCAGAAGAGATTTAAAAGTCCATTCAATATAGGAACTTTATAGTAAAATAACCGTTGTTCACATTGCTAATAGGTATAGCATAGTGAGTGTGCATGGAACAAAACATACCTCTTAGCCTTATGGTGCAGTTAATCTCATAACCACATTTTATACTAAATTCCTGGCTTAATTTATCTTACCTTATTTAATATGCACTGAAAATAATCTTCTTCATTTCTCTTTTGAAAGAGAAGACTAGAAAAAAGCTGTTAGTAGTGTGAAGAAAATTCAAGCCCATTACATTTCTGTCATTTGGATGACTTTTTTTTTTTTTTTTTCCAGATTTATGAGCCCTCATTCAGCCCATTATATATTTTTCTATATAACTCAAAGGTGTTTACGATCCTATTCATTTATGGCTTTGCCATAATGCTAGGCTGAGATAACTCTTGTTAGAGATGGGACTCCTGTTTCCTTCTAAATTATAAAGGACTAGAAATATCACAGATACTTCTGTAGGCTCAGTCTTTCATAGCAATATTAAATGAACTAATTTGAAAGAGAGCATATAAATTGGAATTTATTCAAGCTGTTATTCTTTCCATCCTTCCCACTAAGCCTTTACTTTCCTTTTTACATCCAACTATCCCTGTTCCTACTTTTCTAGGTTACCTCTTTTGATGAATAATGTGTGAGTGTACAAGTTGAACAGTTATGTTCAAATGAAAAACAGATAAACAGAATAGCTAAGGAGTGTCTAAAGCTAGGAGGTACACCTTCTTTCCAACAACAGTAGTAGATTGTTAAGGCCACAGACTATTGAAAGTTTTTAGTTTGTTTCCTCTGCGTTTAGTAGTCCTAATTATTTATTATTATTATTTTTTTTTTTTCTAAGTCTTTCTTGTGGAGGTGCTGAACTTTTTGAGTATTCTGGATTTGTAGATTTTGAAGTCATCCCAAACCTCCAGGAAACTCAGGAAAGGACACATTCAAGGTCATACTGCTGTTCCCACTAGAGCCTTTGGTATTTTCTTCACCAAGGATAAGATGTACATAGTACAAAAGAGCAGAGCATGAGTTGCTAAGTAGCAACATAGAGACAGCAGTTCAAGAGTGATGCTATTGATAGTTTTATGGTGTTCAAGACAACTAGTTAGGCTACTGACCTAACCATCGTGTAAATCCATTAACAGGGAAAAAAATCCCTACTTTAAATAATGCATTTTTAAAGTACTCAACATTTGGCATAATATAAATGTAAATTTGTGTTAAAATTTGCATTACATCGTAAATAGAAAAGCCAGACCAGTTGCAAGAGCTTTTGAATCTACCTTCTAAGGTAAAGAATTCCAAAATGCTATACCTGTGCTATTGTCTTCAATTGCTTCTCTCTGACCTCTTTTCACAAACAAGAAGCAAAATAAATCAAGTCACTCTTCTTGGCTGTTCTGCAAACCCTGACTAGAAATCTTGCTCTGCAGTGACTGAGTGGCAGATATTCTTGAGAGACTTAGTAGTTCCCATTTTGTAAGACCAACCAGCAACAGGACACTCTTCAGAAACAAATGTGTCCACCCCAAATTGAAGAAAAGCCCATGCATTTCAAAACCATACCTACCCTTACTCTGAATTAACTTTTAAGCACGGGTTTGCAGCAGTATTATTGGGAGACAGAGAATTTGCATGGCTTTGCTCCTAGCTGTAGGATGTGGTGTCTTAAGGCTATCTTTTACTGTATTTTTCTCCATGCCTCTATATGCCTCTATGCCTCTGTTATTCCTTCACTATAAAAATGAAGCTTTTTTCAAAGCATGAGGTGTTTGGAAATGAACATTTAAATTTGCATATGTTGGAACTGATTCATCCCTGGTGCCAGGAAGTACTCGCTGTTGCAGGGATGGGATGTGCAGCTGGCCAGTGCTGCCTCCAAGGCAGGCGATGCTGGCAAGAGAGAAAGCGTGGGCAAGGTGCCCAGGGAGAGAGCTGATTCACAGCTTCCCCCTGGCAGCTTCTGTGAACGGAACACCCCCTGGGTAGTGCACAGAAGTGATTTCACATTAGGCACTTACCATGTCTTTGGCAACTGGCATGTTAGGCAGTATATGCTGGTGCTAGATGTGAGAACAGCGGGCAGCACATCATGGCACTTGATGCAGATAGGCTGGGAAGTCCTGACTGTTAACAGAACAGACAGCATGCAGAGGTAGTAACTGAAAGCACAGAAGTATTTTTTCTAAAGCAATATAATTAATTTAAAGGCATCATGTGTATCTGTGCATGCGAGTGCACAGTGATATTTTAAATGCCAGCATGATGCAATTTAGTCTGCTTATAGGAAAACGGATTTCAGTTTAATTAAGAAGCATATCATGTTCTTTCTCACCCACACACAGTTCAAAAAAATGCAGAAATGCAATGCAGATAGTACCAGGAGATAAGGACACAAAAATTACACATGCAAAAAGTCAAGGAATTAATTAAATTTTACCTAAGGAGGAGAATATGCTTCCATCCCAACTTTAGAACCATTCAATTGCTGGGGATTTATAGAGGCAAATAGAGAGACAGAGCAATCTCTCAGCAGAGATAGAAATGACTGAAATTACTCCATGAACCCTGAGCCAAAATTATTTTAGTCTCATGCCTGGACTAGCTCCATATGCCTGGCATCATTCCCTTATGGATAGAAAGACAGTACAATGAAAGTGGTAACAACAAGTCATTCCATGCCATGTCTTTCCAATTTCCAACCTGAATGTCTCTTGATGTCTGCTGAGAGGGCTTGGTAGTACCCCACCAGGAGTGATCCCTTACTGGATTCCCTGATCTCTTGATCATTCATTGGAACTGCACTGGATCCAGTCCCTGTGAACAAATGATAAAATAGATTTTTACTCAATTAATTCATTTGCCATACCAACACAATTGACAGGGGATGGGGGATAGGGGAACAGGGATGGCCTCTGTTGTCCTTTCTTCAAATTGTCTTCCTTCATATCTGTTATGGTTTGGGGGTTTTGGATTTTTTTATTTTATGATTATTTTTTTTAATTTCCTATTACCTGCAATAAGGACTTTCATGTCGGTATTCTGCTATGTAAGAAATGTTAGCAGTATTTTACATATGAAAAAGTAGCATTTAGCACTTTTGCTAAAACTAAATATGTGTGATTAAGTGCTTCTTCTTGTTAGGCTGAATACAAGGAACTAATTAACATATGAATCTAAATTTAACTTCCTTTTATTTTTGGCTTACAATGCATCTTTGTGAAACTTTGATATTTATCAGTGTTCAACTTCACATGCTTTCTTAGGTATATATGTGAGGAGTAGATCATATGTTTTGCCTGGAATATGAAATCATAGACTCAAGGTCCACTGAGATTATCCATTATCTGCATATCTGTCCCACAGAGTTTTTGTCTCCTCTTGAACCAATTTAAATAAGCTTCAAATGAGCTGTGAATGTAATTTTCAGGAGCACCCAGTGCTAGCTTGGTTGTGTTCCCTTTTAAGCCAATGATAGAGCTTGCAAGGACTTTAATGAAAACAGAAGAGTGGAAGAAAGTGACTAATTGTGTCTTGGCAGTCAAGAAATTCAGTGTTAAGATTTCACCACACAGAGCGATTTCTCCCCTGACACAAAGATGCAATGTGTATCCAGTCATTTCAGCAATGTAAGAGGGCCACATGCGAGGTAGACTAAGGAAAAGATAAAATTAGCTGGGAGAAAAGAGCAGGATGACAAGAAGGGTGTTGAGAGAAGATAGATAATAGAAGGAAAAAAACAAAGAGGGGGAAAGGAATAAAGCACTGTCAACTTCAAGGTCATTAGAGTCATGAAAGGAGGAAAGGATGAGGGAGGAGCAGAGAATGAAGACAACAGCCAAAGGGGACAGAGAAGAAAAATGTAAAAGGGAGAAAAATAAAATTGAAAAATGACAAAAAATTACAATGAGAAAGGAAATGGAGAGTGCAAAGAGGACAAAGCCAGATTCATTTCAGTGGTGCCCAGTGACAATACAAGAGGCTCTGGGTACAAAGTGGACCACAGAAGGTGCCATCTGAAATACTAGGCAGCACTTCTGTGCTGTGCAGGTGATGGAGCACTGGCACAGGCTGCCCAGAGAGGTTGTGGAATCTTCTCCTTGGAGATCTTCATAACTCACCTGGACATGGTCCTGGGCAACCTGTTCTGGGTGGCCCTGCTTTGGGGAACGGCGGGGGGGAGGGAGGGGAAGGGGGTGGAGAGCGGTGGACCAGGTGATCTCCAGAGTTCCCTTCCTCAACCATTCTGTGATTCTGAGATTTTGTGAAAAGGATCTGGAAAAGGCAGAAGTAAAATGTAGAAGAAAAACACTGGGGGGGAATACAGATGGAAAGCAAACTGGAGACGAAAGTGAAATGGAAGTCCCTGTTCCACTGAATGGAAAGGATTGAAAATGAAGAGAAAGAGTCATCAAGAAAGAAAAACAATGGTGGAAAATGTGAAAAAGAAGAAGAGATAAAAGTATGTAGATGTGCAGCTTAATTGAGGAAACTTAAGAGAAAATAAATCCATCAAAGCAGAACAGTTTAAACAATTTTTCACTGCAAATAGATTGTACAGGTAGAGGGTTTCTGTCTAGGCAGTGAATGGAAGTAACAACACTAAACTAGAAACAACAGGGTAAAAGTGGAAAAGCATCTGTGTTCCTGCTGGAGTTATGACACTGTCTTTTCTGTGGCTTTTTGAGGAAAGGAATCATCAACATTCCCACTTTACATGTTTAATTAGAGCTTGACAATCTACCACAGTGCCTAAGACAGAAAATAAGATTCAGAGATTTATACATCTGTACATACTGCCTTCACAGCAATATCTAGGACAGTACTTACTAGCAGAGTTACTCTGCTCAGAAAGGTAAATGTGTTGCTGTTTACAATTCAGTTCCTATTAAGTAGGAGTTTTCATAACAGTAGCCAAAACCCTGACTGTTTCTGACACACCCATGGCCTAAAAGTCTCCACTGAGGACTGTGCAGCTCTATTTATCATCTCTCCTCTTCCCCTGGAGTCCTTCATGCAGGTCTGTGGTGTTTGGTGTAGGAAAGAAGCAGATTATTGTTATCTCTTTGCCTCTTTGGAGTCAAACATGGGACTTGTTTATCAAGAGCTGCACATATTCTTTTTTTAAAAAGCACTCAAGTTTGTAGAGGCATAGACATACCATGAACTTATCAGACCTTATACAAAACTCTGTTTCTTCATTTGACAAAGCTTTTCATTCCTTCATTTCCTTGTTCAGTCCCCTCATTTACTCATTCCTCGCATATTCAGTTCAGGGAACTGCAAACACAGTATCTTTGCAGTTCTACTTTTGTAAACTTTTTTTCTAGACTACCTGACTAGAAAAGAACAATATTTTGCTTATGAATTTATATGTAGTTTCAGAGGAAATATGGCTTTATAGCTGCAAACAGAGCAGTGAATAAGAATCTCTTCTAGCCTGTTTTCCCCTTCTGTGTAAAGTCATTTAGCCTCTGTATGCCCCAGTTTTTGTCTGCTAAATCCCTTCCTTCATCAAAGCACTATTGTGAGATGTTATCCATTAATGTTTGTAAAATACTTTCAGATCTTCAGATGAAAGATAGAAATGCAAAGTATTATTGTGTCTGTCTTCCAGCCTCCCAACCTATGAATTCCATTCCTGGTGATTCAGTCAAATAAAACAGAATTTCAAATACATGAAAACAACCAGACAATAAAAAATTCTACATTCTGCTATGAAAAAAATCCCACAGGAAACAATTATATTTCTCTAGGCTTTCTGAGTCTTCAACAGAGAATCACATCTATACTATAGAGATTGACAGCATGGTCAAAATAAAACTATGGGGAAGATAAAATTTTCTGTTAAATTCCAATTCTTCTGCAGTGTGGAACATTCTAAAGGGCCATTCTGAATTTTTGTACAACTTACTGGTTTATTCCCCATCTCAATTCAATATGATTTTTCTTTTGGGTTGCTAGCTACATCAATTTTAAATATTTAATGACTAATTTATAGGATGAATATTCTATGTATTTGTTTATGTATGGTAGTAACTTAAGGCTCAAGGCAAGATTGGATCCAAATTGTAGTAGGTGCAAAGTGGTGTAAAACACACCAACAAAGAAAAAAAATCAAACTTTAGAACTGATTACATTATCTTACTAGTAATAGGTTATAAAAGATATTTAGTATCTACGCATTGCAATAGAATCCTAGTAAAGTTTGATAAGTCCTAGAAGGAATAACCATCTGATGGCTTTTGGCATCACCAGTGTGAGAAAAAAGTAATGGCTTAAATTCAGTTCTAAGAAATCAAGCATCCTCAGTACAAAACCAGTATAGAAGAATTTTTTCATAGCCATTATTGGCAATACTCTTCATCTTTATTAGTGACTGTTTTTATTTATTTGTAGAGTGTCTATAGAGTGTCCATTGAGTGCTATTACTAATCCCCAGAAAGCTATAGCTAAAAACAAGTACAAAGATAATATACAAACCTTCCAATTCATGTTAAAACTACAGCCTAACTAGACAACATGTCCTTTCCATAGTGGAAACCAGGTGAACTGGCCTTATTGATAAGGGCAGTGAGGCTGAAATGACCGTCTGGTGTGATGAGGAAGAGGGCTTGGCACAGGCCATAGAAGAGTGGTTGAAGGGGAAAGAGACAGAGGGAAAGGAGACAAAAAGGTATATTGGTTACAGCTGCTAGAATTGTCTGTAATGTTTAGATTAAACATTATCACCCTACTAGTGAAAAATGTAATCATGTGACCTAACTTCTGTTTGGGTGGTGTGCTGAATTTGGGCTTGTATAATTCTACATCCATGGTTTCCATTTAGATTTATATATGTATATAAATAGGCCAAATTCCGAAGATCAGGTTTGACTGAGATGGAAACAGAATTCACTGTGTTACTGAACCTCAGTAACACAGGTGTTTCTTAGAGAGACAAAGCCTGAGCTTAAACCCAAACCCAAGCCTGAGCCCAGGCTCTGGGCTATGCTCAGACTGCATGTAATGAAAAAGAATTTCATGAGTTCTGCCTTCTAACAAGGGAATTACAATCCTTCTGATTCTGAAAAGCTATTGTCATTTTGTGGTAAAAATTCTTGACAGGAAAAAAAATAAATTAATTAAAACTTATTCATTATATTACAGATTACTATATCTCTGTTTTATTGGAATTTTAGAGATAATTTATATCTTAAAATCAATCTTAAAAGTAAGTCAACCAGAGCTATACACAACAAGAAGGAAAAAACTACTTCCATCCTGTCTTAGAACCTTTGTGTAACAACCTATCTGTTTTCATACTATCTGATCTATAAGTTATTTAAATATGCAAGTTGCGCGTCAACTTATATAGCTCCTATATACCTAAATAAAAACCTGGGAATATAGGTTTAAATGCATATTTTATTTGTAGCCTTCTGTACTTAGGTAAGCTGGTTTTTCTTCTGAGCTGAGCTTGCATCAATACTTTTAAGCATTGGCATTTGGAAAAAACCTCTCAAAACCCATTTGGGCATTGCATCCATTTCCTCCCAGTCCCAGTAACCTCCTTAAGTTCTTTCAATTGTCTGGAAGCCTTTTTTAATTGCTGCATACCCTCAGTCCTTTTTCCTGTGAAGAATGAGTGATAGGGCTTAAGTTTATTTATCTCAATTTGTTTTTCACCTTCTCTTCATTCCTGCTATTGAATCTAAACCCAAACTGAATCCAGCTGCTGCAGCTGTTGCTGTTCTGCTCTGTTTCCTGCTTTCTGCTTATGTTTATGCTCCTACAAAAGCTTCTCTGGGATGTTCTGTGAACTGAATGGGACATCAAGGCAGTGCTGACTGCATTCCTCATCACTGACGAGCTCTTTTTCTGGATGCTCTGATTTTGTGTAAAGTACCAGTGTTACACAGTCTGAATTTCACTCTTTAAAAAGAGAAGTCCTTTTGTCACTTTTTGCAGTACTAAAGTATTTCCTTTGCTGCAATAATCTATTAGGTAGAGTCTACAAGTAAACTTCGGATTCTGCCAAATTACGTTCACTTTAAGTAATTGAGGAAACTGTATATCTCTTTCTTCCACTTACTCCAGCTTCCATTTTCAATGGGTCTCATATCATTTCCCTCTTATAAGCACTTGTACTTATATTTTTCAGGCACTGGTGCCAGCACGTACAATCTTTTAATTCAAATATCCACAGGTATTTAGGAGTTGATATCAAAGTAGTAGAGTATATGCAGGTTCTATGTATGATAAGGTATTCTGAAAATCCAGACCCACAATTCTAATGGTACAGGGACTTGTAGTTGTCTCCTTATCTAATCTATTTAGGATAGCAAATAAATATTGTAGTAACTTTGTAGTTGAAACAGACTGTTTCATATCAGCTTCTCATATTTTACAGTGGTTATAAGCACTTCCCATAGAACAGAAACATGAACAAATAGAAATGTTCCAAGATTTTAAAATGTTCTTATCAACTGCACTAAACTCTCATTTCATATTGTACATTTAGGTCAATATCAGCTTATGAGACTAGAAAACAATTATTATAGTGCTAAAACCAAAATCTGAAAGGTCTTTCTAAAATCCCCGCCTATATAAAGAATCTGTTCTAGTTTAATCAAAAATATGGTTTTAAACTGATGTGAACTGTACAGAGCCATTTCTGAAGATTCTCAGTACAGATATACAGCAAGTGATTTCTTCTTTTATATCAGTTGCTTCCATTTTTTGGTTGTGTTTTTTGTTGTTGTTGTTGTTGTTTGTTTATTTTTTTTTTCTGAATGATGCAGAAATAGCCTAGTTTTTAAATTATGTAAGTGTCCAAATGGTTGAGGTGTAATGCTATAATCTTGAGTCTGATTGATCAGTTACACTGGTATGTCTTACAAATCCTCTTTGTTAAGACACTATTAATCATGCCTGCCTGTAGCAAAATTCTTGGAAGACATGAGAAAACCATTGTGTTGTTTTGATAACAGCTTATTCTCAAAAAGCATGAAGAGCATGTGGACGAAAATGGTGGCTTCAAACAGTATGTGTTCATAAAAAACTAATCATTGTAGTACCTCAGAGAAACTCCAGAGGAGCAGTCTAATAGCTTCTTGCTCTCCTTTATTAATTTAAAAGCAATGGACACTTAGAGTCAAAGTTTAGGCAATTAATTAATTAATTTTTATTCCCATATCTTTTGATATAACATCTTTAGAGGTTTCAGTCAGGCTTCAGTGACGTATCTGGTCTTGATGAAAGTAGGAAATAAGCTTTGTAGATCACTGAAGATACTTGTGATTAAAAAACAAAGAAAAAAAAAAAAACAAACAAAAAGAAAAACACAAAAGAAGCAGTGGATCTTCTCTCTGTAGGTCTAACAAAATGCCATAATAAAACCATCTAAATATCTATATATATGTAAAATTTAAAATGTAAGAATCTCAATATAAGACTCCCCCCATTTATTTTTCGGGGGGAGTGCTAGCCAACCTATATTCCAAAATTTGGGCTAGCCACAGCAAAGAATTAATGGAAAGGGCTATACGGGTAAGATCTATGACTTGTTCACAATATTTTTACCTAGTTATGTGAGAAGAAACCGCAAACCTTCTTTTTTAAAAAAAAATAAAAAAATCTTGCTACAAGCAGAAAGATCAATGTGTGATGTCAGCATGTCTATTGGTTTTTACATATTAAGACTCAAAAAGACTCACGGTAGTACTTAAACTTTTTAGTCAAGATCATGGGTTTATTATACTTGGTCCAGTGCAAAGATGTAGTAATAAAGTGCCATTGTGGCAAAGGCTTAAAAGGCTTAATATATAAGTGAAGTAAGCACATAAAACAAGAGAAAATGAGAATTACCCTTAAGGATGTTGTTTAGATTCCTTATCCAAAGGACACAGGATCTTTGTTATGTAGAAGAGAATCTTCTAGAAACTTATAGAAAGTGATCTAGTGAATCCCAGAGGTTTTACCAGCTTACATCCTAAAAGCGTTAATGCATTTTTGTTTTGTATAGAGTAACTGAACTGGTCCAGAAGAATACCATGTGAGAACTCTGTTTAACAAATTCCAGTTTAGCTTCTCTCTTTCAAGGTTGCATTAATCATGTTTGAGGTTTGGCCCTGCTGAGCTCCTCAGAAGTAGGTAATGCTTATTAAATTTAAAGAGCAAAAGGTCAGCCTAATGGAATATGACAGTCCCATTGCACTGAATTCCAGGTTGCATGAATTCCTGATTTTAAGAAACATCCAAGTGCTTGAAGAAACCTCCATCAAAGCACTTTACCAGTATGTACCAACTTTGAGGAAAGCTCACACGTAACTAAATTGTGAAAGCAAAAGTCTGCATGACTTTTGGATTCAAATAATCATTGAACTCAAAGTTATGGAAATCTCTTGTTTCAGAATACAACATCTAGAGATTGTGCACATGATTTTTTAAATTAGGATGTTTTCTTCAAAATGAGGTTTATGGCACAGCTAAAAATCAAAACTGAGGCTCAGGGAAAATGAGTTTTTGGAATTCATATAGCATTTGACAGTTCATTACAATGAGTAAAAATTAATTCTTCTTTTGTCTTTTCTGTGATGTAGTGTAGAAGTTCAAATACCAGCTAATGATTATACTTAGCATTATAATTTAGCTTATTCTGTAGTGATCACAATCGTCTTCACAATGTAGAGAAAAACAGGCATTTTCTTTGATGACTCTACTGTCATTCAACTATTAGAAATTCCACTGATGAGTGTATCTGTTTGCTTGATGTCTGGAAATGTTAAGTGAGTTACCATTTCTACGCAATAAGACAGCTTTACCTCCCTGTCTGTACATTTCCTTTGCCTTAGGCATTTTCTTCATCTCATGGAGAGGTGGCAGGGTGTCTACAAAGGTACACCAATGTCTCACGACACTGTGTGGTGGGATTAGAGCAAGATCCTTACCGGAAAACAAAATGCCTTACTTGCAATGTTAGCCATTACTTAAGAAAACATCTTGGGCATATTCCATTTGCTGTCAACCCTATTCATTTCTGGTGATGTGGGTTTGTCATGCTGCTGCTGGAAATCTCCAATAGTCTGCTGATACAAGAGGTATCCAGAAAGTGTTTGAGTGGGCAGATGATGAGTAGCTAATAAAAACATTTTATGAATGAGAAAAGTATGTTTGTCCCTGGTGTGGAATTAAGCTCAGGTTTAGCAATGGCTGGAGTTCCCCAAGGCAGGCACCTGTGGAAACAATTATTGAGTCAATTAATAAATATATATTTTTAAATATAAAATTAGCAGCTATATCTTTCCTGTCAGTAACACTGCTCTATATCTTTTAAATTTTTATTCTAGGTGTCCCACCCCTGGGTGTGATGGCTCTGGGCATATTACTGGAAATTATGCTTCACATCGAAGGTATGTAAAGAGATATTTTTTATTCTTGAAATCAAACAACCACAGGGCTAGGAGGGACTTCAACAGACCTCTCTTTTCTCTCTCAGCACTGAAGTAGGATTGAGTGCTCTACATAGACATACATTGATCTAACTCATTCTACATACAATTAATAACATTCCTCAGTTTCAGCATAGCTCACTACCCAAATAGGCAGGAAGATTTTTTCTAGATGCTAGTAATTTTTGTAGAAAATTAATTTTTGTAGAAAATTAATGTTTTTTTTTGTTTGTTTGTTTGTTTTCTCCCTTCTCTGTTAGCCCAGAGAAACAATTCAACATTTATAAGTTTCTATTGCTTTACATTTTGAATAACTTAACCATTCTCCTCAGTCTTACTTTTTCTGGACTAAAATTTCATTCCTGCATTTTTTTTCCTGCAAATTGTTTCCTGATTGTTCTTGTCAATCTCTTGTTATTTCTTAAAGTGTGAAATGCAGCTCATTTTTCTACTCCTCTCCCAGCTGAAGTCTTATCAGTGTTAAACAGAATGAAAAAAAACACCTCTTGCATCTAATATGCACAAGTCTTGTCAATATATTTCATAATACATTATCTTGGTTTTAAATCACAATGTGTTGTATATAACTATGTTTAGTCAGAAGAATAGAAAGAAAATTATGGTAAAAGCTGTTATCTTGACTGTCTAAACTCTAACTGTGGTCTTTACCAAGGACCAAAGAAAGATTCACATTAAGGTATTGCTGGTAACCCCAAAATGAATTACTGTGTACCACAGTAGAGGTAATGTTCCACATGCTGTGTAATTAGCAATGTCCCTGTGGGTATCTGACAACTATAAATCAGTGGAGAAGAGCTCCACTATATTTTGCAAATAGTTATCCACTGTTTAATCAAAGAATAATAGTGTAGTCCAACTCTCTTTTGTTAATAAAGGCTCTTTTCTCCCATGCATATTAATGCTGTTGAGTCTGGATGTTTGGTTGATTCACCAAGTCCCTAGGTTTACAATTGTCTATAACTAGTCAATACATATACTTCCAGTTTAAAAGTATTCCCAGTCTAAGCAACAATTGGAAGTAAAAGATAAATAGCATAGACATTAGAAATGTGCCATACCCTTACATGCTGTAAAAATGTTTGATCACAATAACAACTCAATTTTCTGTTAAATGCAGAGAACCATCAGGAGTGCAAATAACATTGTAAAGGAGAAGATGTAAATATTTTTAAAAACACTTATGCAATGTAGGAGATAAAATCACACTTTCAAAGTAGTTTAAGGTCAAATTTATAACTACATTTAATTATGCATGGATTTATCAGCTCATACCTCTTCCAATGCTGTGTTTGGTGTAGATATGACTGAACTTTGCTATTTTAGGAAGCTGTTTAGTGTTTGGTTAACTATTTAACCAGAAACAGGCAGGACAGTAAAGATTCAGTACAATGTAGTAGCCAAAGTGTCACAAACAGACAAAACTAAAAGCTGGAAAGGTTAGCATGCCTGTTTTTTTTAAAAAAAAAAAAAAAAAATCTTTCCCTGGACATTGTCTATTAGCTATTCTAGGTCTGGACCATGAGCTGGATGGTGTTGCCTAGTTTAATCTCTGAATTCCTATGTTCTTTTAATGTAGATGAGTGCTGGACCAAGTTTTCATTTGATTATGCATCATACTCAGTACATATAAAAATATAAAAAGTAATACTGCAGAACAAAGCAATCTGGAATTTGTCCAGTCCATTGGGATTTAGTACATTCAGCCTTTTGAAGCACTACCATTTCTGTATTGGCCACATAAGTCAGCAGAGTAGGCCTTGATTTCTCTTCCAAAATGCCTCTAGCAGTCCCAGGTCATTGACTGCCTTCAGGCACAGGAACGCTGACACAGAACTAGGGAAGTAGTAACACTTTTTTTTTTTTTTTTTTTTTTTTTACTTAAAATTGCTGGTGTTGCCCTGGGAGACCTGGCACATTTAAACCAAGGCAGCCCCACACTGATCAGTTCATGATGTCTGTCAAGGTCACTCTCTAAAATGCTGAGACTGGCAAAAGGCACCGTCTTTAAAATGGCAGCAAACCAGTAGCTTAAATCTGGAATCGCTGAGTGTGAAAGACCCCACAGTACTTCCACAGCTAATTCCCATGCTGAAAATGAGCATTTATCTCTTCTTGCATCTGAGTAAACCTTTTTATTTGTATTTGATACACTTACAACACTCTCAGTTTCAGAAGGAAATGAACAATAAATTTCTCTCCTAAATGGCTGTCATGATGTCTAAGTATCATTTGTATTTAAAATGGCTGAATACATAACATACATAAAGGCAGATTTAACCCTGCCATAACTTTCTGAAGTTCCACACAGATATTCAATGTATGCAAAATGTTATACTGGCATATACTATCTCTGAATTTCTCTCATTTTTTGTCTTCATAGATAAGGAATTAAACTGATACCAAAATGAAGTAATAGCGTTTGGTTATCACAGGATAAAAAATTTAAAGTGAAGGCTCATCCTTGACATATGTTTTCTTGGTGAATCTGCTGTCAGAGGAAAAATGAATTAATCATATCCTCAGAAGCTGTCTGTTGGAAATGTCTGTTTAGAAGATCTGAAAGGTCTTAGAATTTTCTAATAAATCATAATGCCAGAATAGAAAGATCTATTGCAAAAAGATGATGCATCAAAATACCAACAAACAGGTGATAATTGAATTGATTTTATATGTGAAAGCATTAAATCATTAGTCAAGGCAGAAATTCTTCATTCAGATTTTGTTATGAAAATGTCATAATCTGCAAGCATACCCATCTGTACATCTACTAAAAAAGTATTGCTCTCTAAGGCGTTTCTATTAACTATTTAGTTTTCAGATGTAAAACCTGCTAATTCTCACACAGTGGTAAAACTAGTTTTGCAGATTATCTAGGGATATACATAACTCCCATCCTCTCCCCTTCACTTTCTGCAGTCCAGGTTATATGTGTGTCAATGAACCAATTTAGCCTGCTTCCTTTTATTCTAAATTCATTAGATTCTTTTCCTCTTGCCTTTGGTCTTTTACAGATTATGACATTATAATTTTCAAATAAAACTATTTTAAATGGTACATGATTTATGAGATTTAGTTTGTACACAGAGTAACAGTAGCTTTCTTTAGAAAGAAAATGATCAGCTACATTTGTATTAGGAAATGAAATGGGGCAAGAGCACAGGTTACTCTGTTGGTCCTACACAAAGGCAGCAGAGTTGCCAACACTATTAAATTGTTAGAACGTTTCCTGTCATGGTACTGACCTACAGCCAGTCATAATCTTGCAGACAGTTCTGAGGAATGACTTGGAGCTCCATTGGATCCAGATCATTCTACCTGAGCAGTATGAGTGTGGCTGTTCTGTTTTACAGAGTGAGTTTAGCTGTGTGGATGTGACCATGCTGGTCTTGGGTCAAGACAATAGTTCTAGGCCCCTTCTTTTTATCACTATAGATGTAGCCATGCCATCTCACTAAATGTTGCCAGGTAATATACTCTGTGCTAGTATCTTGTGACAACATTCCTCCCTTTATTTAATTAACGTATTTATGACTTTACAGCATGTAAAGTCTTATTTTTGATCATGGCTTATTTTTTATTTACCAACACAGAATATCATCCATGATTGCATCACCTTTTCACTACTTGTTCCTCACACTCCTCTCTAGTCTTAAGACAGAATAAGCAAATTTTTTGCTGCCACATTTTCTGTCTCTTCCTCCTGAAGACAGGGCCTACCATACAACACTGAAATACATTTTGTCATTCTGGAAACAAAAACCTTATTTGTTTTTTTTGTTTGTTTTTTTTTCTCTGAGGCAAATTTTTGTAACACTTCTTTGTCTTTCATCTCAGTAATTTTGTATGTGTTGCTCTTAACAATGTTAAGAGTTTTCTTTTATCTGAGGTTTCTTTTTATCTGTTTATCTATAAAGAGGTTTCTTTTTATCTGTTCATATGTTAAGATAGAAATAACATTAAATAGAGCATAAGTCATGCGTTTTGGACAGACATGTCTGCCCTCACCGGTGAGAGCAACTACTTAAAAAAATCCCTTCATGTATTTGAATATATACTACAGTGACTGTCAAGTCTACTAAGCAGTTTCTATAACACTCTTCATGTGCAAAAGTTGAACTTGTAAGATCCTGGAACAGGTAGATCTTTTTCCATCTTTAGCAGTAAAAATGACATTCTCAGTGTCTACTTAAAAGTAACATTGGTTGCCCGAACATATAACTTTGTCTCTACCAAATCTTTTTGTCTGGAAGTGTTCTGAGCACTTAAACTATTTCCCAGGAAGGCACTGTACAGCTCTGAGCTCTGCCATATTTTTAATTCAACCTTTCTATAGCATTCTTACATAATGCTTTAGAAGGTTTGATAGTGTTTCTAATGTGTCCCCTAGAGAAACCTTTCATCCTACAAAGAGATCCAAAGACATCTGGTTTTTGAGCCTCTTTTTCCTTCTCTCTCAGACATACAGAGGATGTGATGCATCTCAGCATTGAAACACTGGCTTCTACTCCTTTCAAAGCTGCCACTGCTGCTGCTGAGTCAGCTGGAGGGACTATTAGGCGGGGAGTTTAAGAGCAGCATTCTCTGCCTTCTCAGGGACTGCCTGTGTGTGGCCTGCACAGCGCTTGCAGTCCTGTCCTGCCATCACAAACCGAGATACTCGGATTCCCCCTCGTGGCTGTATACTGCAACTCTCCCTGTTTAAACTACTGAGCTTTAATTTTGGAAACGGGACAGAATTACACATTCTCACAGTTTTTATTACAGAACGTGTATCCATTGTAGACCTTACCCCCAAAATGAGAAATTGTTTAAAATATTTTATTTCAATCAGTCTTTCAGGCTGTCCACGAGCAAAGAAAAGTGGAATCAGGATAGCACAAAGCAAAGAAGACAAAGAAGACCAAGAGCCGATTAGGTGAGAACAAATACTTTCAAAGGACCTTTATACGTTGTATAACAGGTCATATATACAGCTTTTAAGACAAACCCTATTGTTTTATAGCTGTCCAAGAGCAGATGGTTTAAGTGTGAAATAGTTTTGCTTAAGAAAAAATATATAGTTCTCTAAATCCTAAGGAATTCTGCACTGACCCATTGACTTCAGTGAATGAGTTGCAAATCAGGGAGCTGTGCTGATTTATTCTAGCCAAGGATATGATACTCGATTATTTAGAAACAGTTTAAAAACCGTTTAAGTGTGTTTTTCACATGAAATTCAAAAACTAAATCCTTATCTCCTAAAAACAAAACAAAAAAAAAAACTGCAAAATGTCTGTATACTACAGACAAACCATACATGCTAAACAAAGTAGTAATAGGAATATAAAATTGAATATTTATTTGAAATTGCCACTAAGAATCTGACTGCTTATGCAATTTGCGAGAAGAGAAACAAATACGTACAGGCCTTTGTGTTTTCTTGAAAAGTGCTCTGGTATCTGGTGGCTGCTGCACTCAGCAGCTTGAGTGACTGCTCTGAACCATTCAGGACCAGATCCTCCATGTACAGTTGCAGCAATATTGTAGTGCAGGGCAAACGGTGAAGTCACTACCCTTGTTTTGACATGTGCTATGTAGTGGCATACTGATTGAATTATTTTATTTAAGCATTTCATTTTGAAGATTCTAACTTCTTCCTTCTGACCCTGGTTATTTGTTTTTTGGAGGTATATAAGGCAAATGCATGAGGGATACCCAAATAACAGATGAATATGGAACTGCCTTCTTTGATCTCTTTAGACTGTAGCACATAGTTTGTTGTAATCTTTCCAATTCAGAGAGTGTTTAAAGGTACTCCATATTTCTGATGAAGTAGGCACTATGATTTCATATTATTTCTCATAATCTTGACTCCTGATTTTTTAATCTGGCAACATCCTTTCAGTGCAGAAATGGATCACTTTATACCTAACTGTTTATATCTAACACTTTCATGACTTCATACAAGTCTTCTTTAGATTCCGTACACATACTTAAAATGTAACGAGGATAATACTAAGGATCTCTAAGATTATTTATAGACAATTTCCTTACTGAACGTATATCTCACTCCTTTTGTTTCTTATGCATAATATCAAAAGCTGTGACCTCATCCACTGGCTAGCTTCCTTATGTTCCTTCCTTCTGTTTATCAATGAACTTTTTTTTTTTTTTTTTTTTTTTTTTAAGACCACAGTGCATGATTGTTCTTTTCTTTTCATGTCGGGTTTATTTTGACTTTGTTGTAGAGGCTACCAGGTATATGATGGCAAGACAATAAAGTTTATCTCATCTATCTGCTATCCAGATGTCCAGTTCCTGGTTGTGATGGTCAGGGTCATATAACTGGAAAATATGCATCCCATCGCAGTGCATCAGGGTGTCCTCTAGCTGCCAAAAGGCAAAAGGATGGGTACCTAAATGGCTCACAGTTCTCCTGGAAGTCAGTGAAGACGGAAGGAATGTCATGTCCCACCCCAGGATGTGATGGCTCAGGACATGTCAGTGGTAGTTTTCTTACTCATCGTAGGTGAGTGGCTATGGCTTATATTTTTCACTTAAAGCTTATTATTTAAATTATATTTACAAGGTTTGGAATACATTTTTTTTCATGATATTTCTCTGTTCCTTTTTACTTTCATTATTACTTTGAAAAATAGGCTTCCTACATATGTTTTAGGTGACTAAAAATCAAGACTTGTGATTTTTTAAATGCAAGTCTTTGCAGGTAGAGACCTGAATCTGAATCTATAATTATCAGAAGACTGTATGCATGCATGACAATAACTGTAAATATGCTATTGCTTTATTGAGTGACTCTGGACAATTTACTTTAGAATAGACTTTGTAACACACATCTGAATCCACATGATTTTCAGAGATGTTGAACACACTTGATTCCAAAAAAGCATGGAATGAAAGAATTTTCAGGAACCAGTTCTATAAATACAATGTACTTTTCTTATTTGATAATGAAAATGTTCACTCAAAACAGTAAGCAGATTACAGAATAAAAGCCCAAAAAATACAGCAGATTAATTAAAATAACGGAATACAAATATTTAACAAAAGAAATACCAAATCATTTTTTTCATAAACTTAGCAAAAAGAAGAGAATTTCAGTGACGATATTTTTCATAGCTTTAAAGAGATTTGTGGTTAGTCTATTAGGGATAAATTTTGTCCCCTTTTTAAATATTAGATCACAAATAAGCAAGGATATTTTGGGATCTTTATGTTGGACTTGTACCATGGGCATGATTACAATGCCAAGGTAAATCTCTTTTATTCCATAGTAACTAATATAAAACTTCAAATACGTCAAGTCAATGTGCCTAATTTGTTACCCTTCTACAGGCAGACCTCAGCTGAACTTCTGTACCTTTTAGTTAACTAAACCAAACTGTTCTTGTTTTGTACTCAGTTGTAACTATAGAGGTGAAAAGTTTACTACTTCTTACTTCTCATACCTATAATGATTTCCTTTGATTCTTTGGTAACCCTTTATAACTTAACTCAAAAGCCCTACCCTTAATGTAACACCTCCAAACTCTGCAGATATTTATTATGGTTAGGTATTTATTATGGTTAGAGCTGTTTTTTTCTGCTTAGTGTTCATATGGTACCTACGGTGAAGGGATTTTGGTCTATGACCTGAGGTGCTACTCAGGTGGTCAAACATATTAAATAGCCTGCAGCTCACATGGGCTTTAGGGAGTGACAGATACAGAAGCCCTGGCCATTTCTGCAGATGTACATGTGTACATTAAGTTTCTGACTTTCAGTAAAATTTCAGTTTTAATGTTCATATTTCACTTTAGCTTACTTCATAATGGTGTGATATTTATTTGCCTTACAGAGATCTGTCATTAAAATTTTGGAATGATTTTACCTTTAATCGAAGGTACAATATAATTGTAACTATAATAATGTAACTTCCAATGAGTTTTTACATAGAGAAAAGTGCTTCAACAGCTAACCCTAACTTCTAAAAGTTCTAACTTCTACTGATACTAAATCTGTTTTTCAAGATTAAGGGGCAAATGGTATCTAGATTTTTTAACAGGACTGTTTTCATGAAAAAATATATATATATAAAACTTTTTTTTTTTTTTTTTTTTTTTTTTCCAATGGAGAAACCTAAATATGACATTTAGACATGTAGCAGCCATGTGCTTTCTCTGTTATCTTAAATAGAAACTGAGATATGTAAATGTCATGCCTTGGAAGACTAGGTGCTGGGCCATAAGGTCCATTATTGGCAGAGAGCAGCCAAAGATGAAAGGTTGCTTAAAAAGATTCACTGAATTAGACTGATCTTATTTAGCTGTCTTGATTTAACCAAGTGCCAATATTCTAAGTTGCTGTGCGCAAGTTTAACAATTTCTTGAAGCTTCTGTAAGCTAAGGCAATATTAATAACAAGCCATATTATTTAAAACATAATTAATCCCTGTAGAATTCTTAAGATATTGTTAAAAGGGCTTAGTTTATTTGCTCACACAAAGTATCATAAAAGCATAAAATATTTTGAGTTGGTAAGGACCTTTGAAGACTTACTAGTTCCAACCTCCCTGCTATGCCATAGCATGGACATGGACAACACCCTGACATGTTTCACTGATTAGTTTGCTCAAAGCCCTGTCCTGACTTTCAACACCTCCAGTGATGTGGTATCCACAGCTTCTCTGGGCAACCTGTTCCAGTGTCTCACCACCTAAATTTTGTACACCAAATGTCACTAAGTGCACCAACAGAGTGGGATTCCCCTGCCTACAAATAAGTACTTTTTGCCTGAAGTGTTCATTGGGGCATGTAAGATGGCCCTAATGGGCTGGCAAAAATGACAGAAGACCTGTGAGATAATTCTATTCTTTAGTTATGACATCTGAGAACTAAACATGCTATGTAGGATAACTAGAAGGCTGCTAGATGTGTTAAACGAATGTGTGTCCCTACATTCCGGAGCTCCATGGGATGTTTCTCAATATGAAGCTTAGTCCCACATAAGTTGCAGACTATGCATTTCCATCTAAGGATGGAATATACCCTATTTTTTAGCGTATTCCTTTTAATAGGCTATAGTCCTATCCTCTGCAGGTAACAACATTTTGCTATACAGCTGTATGTCTGTAAATCCCAAATGCCACCTGAAAAGAAACTATATTGTGACAGTTACCTACTGAGACCAGGTTTGTGATACTATCTTTTGTAGGTATGGCTGTATTTAGCATGCATAGGGAGAAAACAGAGCTATGAGCTTTAAGTAAGTTGCTAAAACCTCCAGTAAAGTAGTAGTTAAGTTTTCATTTTTGCCAGCACAGCTCACTTCTCTCCTGATAGGATTTTTTTTCCCAGTACAAATACTTCTCTATGAGCACAGTTCTCCAAGTACACATGTTAGTTATATGCAATAGTGTCCCTAATGTGTTGAGATTTTGTAATCCTCCATTTGTAAACAGATGTTAATGTGCTGTTATCCAAGCAATTATCCAAGATGTTAATATGTTGTTATCTGGAAACTGAATAAGCAAACTAACTTGTGAAAATTTTGCCAACCATTGAATCAATTAATATATGTATATATAGACAGAGAGGTTTTTGAGGCAAAGATTTATTAGAGCTGCTGTTACATCTTGTACACAAGGTATAATTCCACTGATAACAATGGACCTGAGAAGATTCATGAATCCGGGTAAATTAGTCCTCCAACTGGTATCATGTTGTCTGGAATTTAAATATATACATAGATTCTTCTGAAGAAGAAATAAGTAGTCAATGGAAAAAGTCACAAACTTCAGTAAACTTAGACTCATACCCTATGAACAAAGGCACTAACAGAGGTTTCTGTTTATTTAATGTTTGCCATTCCTGTTCACAGAAATTCCTGTGAATAGTTTTATTTCATCAAGGAGTTTTGCTTAGGAAACAATGGCAATAGAGGGTTATCAGGAAGGATTTGAAGTACAGGATCTGGAGTATTGTGCTTCACAAAGGAGCCAGTGCCATCATGAAAGGCCACTGTGAAATAAGGTGACCTATTAACAATATGAAAATTAATTGAAAGGCATGTAATCATGGAGTCAGTAAATAGGTAAATGAAATATGTTATACTGAGATGCAACTTGCTTATTATACTGCAGCTTTCCACATTGGTTCTTGCATCATCTTATTTAAGATTTTTCTGGACTGAATAATTTCTAATACTGCAATTAGTGGGGACTTTTTTCAGAGTATGATTGGATATACCAGTCCTGCTCCTTAGCACTGAAGGGTAATATACTTGGGTTGACTTCAGTGGAAATTATAGTCACTAATGCATAGGACAATGTTCCTGTCCCCACCTCTAGCCTATTTTTATTTTAATCACTATTTACCCATTTCAAATTTGGTAATGTAGCTTTCAAATTTCCTTTACCATGGAAAACATCCTCTGGTAGAGCTACAATATATCAGTGATTGTTAATTTTTAAGTATTTTCCCCATTACAAGCTAATGTTTATGTCAGTAATAAACAGAAATTAAAATGAGAAGAAGGAGAATTTTTCTTTAGTGTACCTATATCCTGACTGAAGGCAGTGGGATTCCAAGATCTGCAGACAAGTTTATAGAATAGGATTTGTGTTTGACCAGTGAGAGCACACCATGGGGTTTGCAAAATGCTTAGATATGCTGGAAGGGATTGCAGACATCATCCAGTGTTTTTTCTCTTCTGAAGAAATGTAAGTAGAAATTGAGATGTGGCTATGAGAAACACAGGGCTGTTTGGGGCTATTCATTTTATACATAGGAAGACCTAGTTAATTGTAAGGCTGTCAGAAAGCCTGTAGGAAGACAATAGCAGTGCACTCAGTTCATTCAGCATCTTGTGTATACATCCTGAGGTGAAGGAGCACCAGAGTTTATTTCCTCTGAAAATTCTAGCTGGTCACAGCTCTGAGCTGCACAGCTGCATTGCTAAGCCTGGGAACAGGCAGGTTAGGAAAAGATAAAAACTCAAGGCAGGAATTGTCTTCAGCAGCTGCTTGTAGAAGCAGACTGACACCTACACTCACACAGATCTGCAGAGAACCACTGAATTCCTGTACTCCCAAAGCATCCAGGAAATGATAAATGTCAGGAAAGAAGGACGGAACAGTAGACTTTCATGTGTAGATCCTTTTTCTCATTATTATTTTGCTGGAAACAGACATTGTCTGAAGAAAAAAATGAAATAAAATTTAACATGATCAGCTCCTGAAGGGTAGGCTGCAAGTGCTGCTTATGGACAAATCTCCTGTTGCTCAAGGCTGTAGCTTGAGCCTGTGTCCAAAGAACATCTTACCAAAGGGTTTATCTGGGGGTGGTGTTTGCATGCAGAGTGCTGAAGGGGAAGTAGGTCAATAATCCAGGCACTTCACATCTCCAGATGTGCTAGTGACTGCAAATTTGTTTCTAAATGGTTCAGAGCTTTCAATCTTAGTGCTGGAAGTCATATCCTCTATTACCATCAGTGTTTTTCACCTTTGGCATTTGAAAGCAAGAAAATACTTAGCATTAGCTCAGTGAATGAAGCATTTAGAAACGAGCTATTTGATTACAAAGGGCTACAGAAGCAGACCATGAGAAAAGTCTCTGTGTGGAGCTGACTGCACGTACAGGTGGAAAGTTGTGGTGGCTTTAACCTGCTGGGCAGTCAAACCCTGCTACAATTGCTCTCTCACTAGCCTTCCTTCAAAGAAGGGAGGGGAAGAGAAGAAAGTACACTGGAAAAAAAAAAAAAAAAAAAAAAAAAAAAAGATCAGGGGTTGAGATAAGAATAATTTAGTTAAAGTAAAAAGAAGGAGGGAAAAACATACAAAGGCTACATGGAAACACAGAGAGAGAGAGAAAAAATATTCTCTTCTTCCCATCAATGAACAATGTTCAGCCGTGTTGGAAGAACAGATGTCTTCATAAAAAGAGCCCCCTCTCCTTCCCCTTTCCCACCTTTTATTGCTGAGTGTGACACCATATGGCATGGAATATCCCTTTGGTTAGTTTAGGGCAGCTGCCCTGGTGATGTCCCCTCCCCACTTCTTGCCCACCCCCATCCTGCTTGCTCTGGGGGGTTTGAAGGGAATATTGGTGCTGTGCCAGCACTGCTCAGCAATAGACACAACACTAGTGTGATAACAGGGCTGTTCTAGCTACAAGTGCAGAGCACAGTACTGTATGGGCTGCTGCCGGGAAATTTAACTCCATCCCAGCCAGACCCAGCCAGAAGTATGGGAAAGAAGTTACCCATGTCAAGTTGGAGACAGAGAAGAGGGGCAGTGGCAGCCTAGAATAAAAATGCTCAGGAGGGATGTGGAAGCTGATCATTGCCCCTTGTTAAATGACTGAGCCTGAGAAGAACTCAGATTATTATGATTTTTTAATGTTTTCCACATAGGATTGCAACTTCTGTTATTTTAACAAAATCATTTCTGCAGAGCCTTGGACCTGAAATAGCCTTTGTGTTGATGCAGTATCGTATGAGGCCTGTAGATAAGACAGCAGGATTTACATTACCTTAAGTCATCTAAGATACTAAAATGCTAGTATCTCAGTTCATTTCTCCATTACTCGTCAATTCATGGTGAAATGAAAGTGCCCAGAACTTAGATGGAGGCAATCAGTTCCTAACAGGAATCAGCTCTTTGGAGAATAGTAAGCTTATTTGAAATAAAAGCTAAAATGTAAATAATAATAATAATAATAAATCTATTGTTTACAAATAAAAAAAGAGAAAAGTTCAAATGCTTAACTAAAACAAACAAACAAACAAAAAACTATAATGTAAAGTTAGATCAGGTTATATATATATATAATACAAAGTACTGTGGACTAATCCAAATTAGAGATATCAGAAGATACATAGCTACAGTGCTGTGAGCCATAGTGCAAAAATGATGTATTTCATTATAAAATATTGTGTGTAAAAACAACAAAGAAATAATTGTGAGCATTCTTTAAAACATAAACAATCAAAATGTCGGGATGAATTCTCAGGATGCTCTAAACTTCCAAACATCACACTTACAAGGAATTTGTGTCCAGAAATTACATGTATGGGGAATAAAAGGTTAAAAATACTTATGAAAGCTATTCATATGCTATGTTGAACATGATGCTGAAAGTGGTAAAAACTTTGCAGAAAATAAATTTTTCTTGTTCTACCATTCATGCATTTACTAAACGTAAATACAGTCAGGTTCCAGATGTGTAAAAAGATTTTAATATGCAATGCATTCAGTTATTTGGTTGTACTTATTTCTAGCCAGTCCTCTTGTCAAGTCAACTCTTGTCCTTTGTTTTATTTGTTAGTACAGTAAGTTGACAAATAGACTGCCACAGCTGAGCCAACATTAATTCACTCTTGATTATTATTTCACTAAGTAGTTTTTTTTAAATCTGTTTGTTTTTATTGTTGTTCTTTATTTGTTTGTTTATCTGCCTGTTCTCTCTTTGCCATAGGTTTATTTTGCTGCTTCCTACTTCTTATTTTTTTCCCTAGAAGCAATTCAGCAAGGAGAAAGTCATACAATGTTAAGAGCATGGAAGAATTAACCAAACTCACTGTGTTTGACAGTAATTACAACTAACAGTGACAAGTGTCATCATGGTGACATTACTGAAAGATGAGAGACATGCAAATGTGCTGGCAGATTTCTAAGAAAGCAAGGAGAGAAACATGGAAATTAAGTGTAATAATATATAAACAAAGAAGAAAAATATTAAACTAAAAAATAAATAAAAACAATACAGTCTGATCCAGATTTCCATTCATCACGCTATGCCAAAATGAGCAGTAAAGCAGACCAGGGCACCTTTTAATACCCAGATGTGCAGTGTCTCGTGTCTGTACACCCATTCCTCTATGTAAGAATTACAGTGGCTGTATATAAGCTGTCTTTTGGTGACCGTAGACTGTGATAACCACTAAAATGGTGCCCAGACAATGCTGGGAAGAGTGCTAGTTGGCCTGAGCCTTAGACGTGGCTTGAGGCCATGTCCAGGCCCTGTCTAGTTGAGTAGAGTAGACATCAGTTTTCTAATGTGCTTCTCCTGAGCACCAGCAGAACAGGTCAGTCAGTCTCACCAGCTTTGCTCCTAGCAAGCACCCTTCTTCCCTGCATCCTGCTGCCCTGGACAGACATAATGGCAGAGAAAGGCCTGGAGTGCTCCCCGTTGCCATGCACACAAAATATACCAAGAGTCTGGCACCCAATTGCTAACACTGAACATGTCCAGTCAGAGGCTTATATCTCTGCCAAATCCATGTACACTGTCATGAGGACAGCAGAATGTATCTCTAAACTCAGAACAAGACTTCATGAAATGTCAGGTCTTGCTCCAATTTATAGACAATTAGAAATACTCACTGAATTATTGTTTTTTTCCCCCTCGATATGGACAAAACAATGTATATTACCAAAACAAGGGTATACAAATATATTATGAGAAATTGTTTATTTTTTTTTCCTGTGACATTTGGAAAACAAACAAACAAACAAACAAACAAAAAACAACTGAGCCTGAGGCAGACACCTACTGTGGATGATTGCAGTCAGATCACTTAAAAATTGGCAAAAGTCAGGAGTGACTAAAAGCAAAGCCTGGTCATTGAAGGAGTTAGGCTCTTTAACTGTGGGTAGTTCTTCCAGCTCTTTTCATTACAAGCTGGAAGAAGGATGGAATAACATTATAATCAAATGTACAGTCTATTAAACCGAAAGACTCCTAACAGAGAGCTAATCTAAAAGGACTTAAGAGGCTTATTTACCTTGGGAAAGTCAAAGAGAAAATAATATGAAATTCATACTAGAAAAAGCAGACAGTACCATATAAGCAAGAAAAATCATTTTGCTGAGCAGAGCTGACAAATGACAGCAGACAGTAATTTGTACATGTGCTGCAGTGGCACATCTCCTTGATTCCAGGCACTTTAGCAGAAACTCTCAGGTTATGAGCCTTTTTGTCCTCATTACAGACATAGCCTATAAAAAAAAAAAAAAAAAAAAAAAAAAAAAAAAAAAAGTAGAGATCACTGTATGGACTTTTAGATTTCATGTGGGACAGATTTTCCTCTTGAAGTACTTTTTTCTCTCTGTTGTTTAGTGTCATGCCTAGAGAAACTGTGCTTCATTTTAAAGTGTCTAAAGTTAGCAGGGCTTGGTCACTAAACAGGTCATTTGAAATTTTTGCCCGCCCAAGAAAATTAATCAGAGACATTTAACTAGAGATACACCTTACCTATTTATACACATGGAAGTCTCAGCCTATTTTTTCCTTCACAACATTATGTGCCGTGTTTGACTGACCAGTAAATTCACTGGTCTTCAGGTCATCTGTCCTGTTATGTGCAGTCACAGAACAGGAGAAAGGCTGATAAATTTTCCAGTAACCAAAGCTGGGTCCCCAGCTCCAAAGAGACTCTGCTCAATGGTGCTGTATTAAGTGCACACTCCTTCCCTGCAACTTAACAGGTGCTAGGGCCACCTGAAAATCACAGAACATGCTGCAATGTCACCTGAGAGTAATGAGGGATTTTTGAACAGCTATTACATCATTGGACAACAGACAAAAACCCTTTCCCTGTTCAGGGATGATACAGGTCAACACTCATTAGCAGATGTGAGAAGCCCACCCACAGAGCCTCTTTGCTGAATAAGCAACTTCAATGAACAAAAATTGATGTAAATTTGCCTCAGGAGTATCCATGCCCAGATGAAGGGCAAATTTGGCAGTGTTCTTAAAGTTGCAGCATTTTGAGATTCAATAACCCTTTTTTTTCCTGTTGTATATTTTTGCCCCAGGGCAATTCCTTTCAAACTGAGCCTTCTCTAAGAGCCTTTTCTCTCAGCTTGGCAATGTCCACAGTTCTGCATATTTTCTGTTTTGTTTTATTTATTTATTTATAACTTGATTTTTATTTTATTATTTTTGGGGGGGGGGGATAGGCATAATTAAGCTATAAAACTATTTTACCTTTTAAATCTTGAATAAAAAACAAATACTCTCTCAGTTTGTGGGTATCATGACCATTCACTCTATTGTTGTCCATTTGTTGCTTGACCAACCTGATTTAATGCTACTTTAACCCTCCCCTCCAAGATAGAGAAAGTCTTTACAGGAAGTCTTTCTCAAACAGCGATCTGGTATCATTAAAATATTGAGAAGTTTACATTTTGTTTTTAATCATAATACCTATATTTCTTCTTTAGCCACTTGAGTTGTGTTTTGATGCTTCTAAGTTCCAGAACCAATGCAAGATTTATTTAAACAAAATCAAATCTCAGCTACTTTCTTTAGCAGCTTCAGAAAACAGCATGGATTAGAAGCTGCCACTTTCCACATTGCATCAGGCTTTTAGTCCTCTTAACCTGTATTTCCCTCATGACTGAAAATTTAAGTGAAAGTTCTTCTACACCAGCACTGAGTGAATTTCAGTGAAATGTAAATGCACCCAAAATTCTTTAGACAGAAACACAAACACAAACAAAACTACCTTGTTTGCAGAACCTTTCTACTGCTAACAATCCTGGACTACATCAGTCTGGACTTTGCAGTTCAGTAAGAAGCTGGGGATAAGCCAGTCACCCTTGAGAGTAAATAAAAATGAATGTTGGGCAGGGAGGGTTTCTGTTATTTCTGCTGGAGTTGTTCATAGAGTATTTCATCTTTTCAGGTGTGTAGCAGAGTTTACTCATGGGAATAAGGAAATCTCTACAGCTGATACCCCTCAACATAGAAAGAAAATTAATGAATGGCTCGTGGGTTTAATATTAAACCAAGGAAAGGGCCACTTTGATCACTGAGTTTGATCACTTAACTTGAACTTCAAACATTACTAAAACATCTCAGAAGCTTAGTTGTAAGAGTAAGGTTTCATCCATTAACAAAATGAAGCAGTAGTTTTCAGTGTGAACTATATTTCCCAGCATTTCAAAAAGATTTAATGTGGGGCTTGTTTTGGATCTATCTCTAGTCAGCAGAGGTCCCATTCTCTTTCTTTAGTCTGTGGATGATGCTACTTGTAATAAACAGGAAAAATGTTTCATTTTCTTAGCTTTTGAAAAAAAAAAAAAACAAAAAAAAACAAAAAAAAAAACACTGTAGTAGTGAATCTATTAACATCTTATAATGTTTATAAAGTTAGCGCTCAGGATGCTTTTTGGTTACTCCAGATTAAGCCTCTGGGTTCTTTATTTCCTGTTCTTTCTCTGTAAACTTCAGCACTTGACACACCAAATATAAAAGTTGCCTTTTATTTGACCTATGTCTCCTCCTTTCCCACATCCCTACTTCCCTCTTTGGAAATGTTTTCTTCACTTGACAGGACAAGTACAATTCCTTCAGCTTCAAGATGGACCAGACTACATCTGTCTGCTGAGGCAAAAAAATAAAAATAAAAATAAATAAAAAAGTTAACAGAGCACAGCTGGAACCCAGATAACTAAAATCAGTCACCCAGACAATTACTCCACTTGATCAATGATCCCTCCACTCAGCTAGCCTTTCTTGTTTGTATCCCTAAATACAGTGCAATTACATTCTTGAAGAAGTTCAGCATTTTAGCCCACATTTCTTTGTTTTAAACTAGGTTTCTTGGTAAACTTGTACTAAGACTGAGATATCCCTTTCAAACTGTTTTTTTCTAAATCCAGTGAATATAATTCTAGGCATAGGTTGCAGAAATGTTACCAGATTCCTAAACAAGAAAGAAAATGAATTCTTCACTTTGTGTTCAATACTTAACAAATGTGATCACCATATATGTGTATATATATATTTGTGGTGCATGCATATATACTTTATCCTAATTTGTGCATATAAGTCTTTCTGCATAACTTGCAGATGACTGGGTTTCACAGAATCAGAGAATCATGAAGGTTGGAAATGATCTCAAAGATCATCTGGTCGAACCTTCACCCTACTACCAATGTCACCCACTAAACCATGTCCCTAAGCACCACGTCCAATCTTTCATTGAACACCCCCAGGGACAGTGACATCACCACTTCCCTGGGCAACCCGTTCCAATGCCTGACTATTCTTTCTGAGAAAGAATATCTCCTAATATCTAACCTAAACCTCCCTTGGCGCAATTCAAATGCATTCCCTCTAGTCCTATCACTAGTTACTTGTGAGAAGAGACTGACCCCCACCTCCCCACAACTCCCTTTCAGGTAGTTGTAGAGAGCAATGAGGTCTCCCCTGAGCCTCCTCTTCTTCAGACTAAACAACCCCAGTTCCCTCAGCCACTCCTCATAGGACTTGTGTTCCAGGCCTTTCACCAGCTTCGTAGCCCTTCTCTGGACACGCTCCAGGGCCTCGATGTCCCTCTTGTAGTGAGGGGCCCAAAGCTGAACACAGTACTCAAGGTGCGGCCTCACCAGAGCTGAGTAGAGGGGAATGATCACCTCCCTGGTCCTGCTGGTTACACTATTCCTGATACAAACCAGGATGCCATTGGCCTTCCAGGCCACTTGGTCACACTGCCGGTTCATGTTCAGGTGAGTATCAACCAACACGCCCAGATCCTTTTCCTCTGCACAGCTTTCCAGCCACTCTGCCTCAAGCCTGTAGCATTGAATGGGGTTGTTGTGAACAAAGTGCAGGACCCAGCACTTAGTCATGTTAAACCTCATCCCATTGGCCTCTGCCCATTGATCCAACCTGTCCAGGTCCCTCTGCAGGGCCTTCCTACCCTCTGGCAGATCAACACTTCCCCCCAAACTGGTGTCATCTGCAAACTTACTAAGGGTGCACTCAATTCTATCGTCTAAATCATCAACAAAGATATTAAAGAGGATGGGCCCCAGCACCAACCCCTGGGGAACACCACTGGTGACCGGTCACCAGCTGGATTTCACTCTGTTCACCACCACTCTCTGGGCCCAACCATCCAGCCAGTTTTTAACCCAGCATAGAGTGTACTTGTCCAAGACATGGGCTGCCAGCTTCTCCAGGAGAATGCTGTGGGAGACCGTGTCAAAGGCTTTGCTGAAGTCTGGGTAGACTATATCAACAGCCTTTCTCTCATCCACCAGGCAGATTACCTGGTCATAGAAGGAGATGAGGTTAGTCAGGCAGAATTTGCCTTTCATGAATCCATGCTGACTGGGCCTGTTTTCACAGTATTTTATCACAGTATTTCATAAATTATTGCAGAGACTTGCTTTCAAGGATGATATGCCAGACTGCACTTTTTTTTCTTCTTTTTTTTTTTTTCCTCAAGTTAGAGATTAAGCCTGACAGTAGAAATTCAGTGAGAACCAAAAGGCATGGCATCTTAAGAAGACATGGTGCTAATGACCAACTGGCTATTGGTGACTTGTCTCTGTGGCAGCAGCAGCTCACAACTCCTGCTGAATCAGAAATTCAGAGGGAAGAAAGAGCTGGGTATTGGTGCTTCTCACAGCCACACCTAAAATGCTGTAGCTTCAAGCCCTATGGCATCCACAATCCGACAGAGATAAATGATGTGTCAGTATGTTTATACTGTATTCATTACAGACAAACCCCCAGCAATGTCAGTAGAAAGCTTTATTATTTTTTTTATTATGAAATCTCAACTATGTTTGTCTTATTTTGCGTGATTTCTCATGTGTATGAGAATAATGGCAGCAGCAAGGGAGAAAACTGTGATTATTTTTACAAGATCTTTACTAGAGTGAACAAGCAGAAGACTTCCGTATTTGTTTAAAAGTCAGTGCAAGTTTTATTAAAAAATAATAAAAAAATAAACCATACCAGGATTTCATACTAATTTCACTTGTAATAGAAAGCCACACAGGCATCAACTATAAAGACTTTAAATTTGATATTATCCTTATCAAAACTACTAGCTAGCATGTTTGTCTTGGTCTTTTTTTTTTTTTTTCTTTTTTTTTCTTTTTTTGAGATTCTTACAGCATATTTTCCTTAACTCTTTGTTGTGTTTTAATGCCAACTGGCAGGTAAGTCCCAGACAGTCACTAGCTGACTCCTTGCCCAGTGGGATAGGGAAGAGAATCAGAAAGGTAAAAGTGAGAAAACTCATGGGCTGAGATAGACAACTTGATAAGTAAAGCAAAAGGTGTGTGCACAAGCAAAGCAAAATAAGGAATTCATTCAATACTTCACTTTGGCAGGCAGATGTTCAGTCCTTTCCAGTAAAGCAGGACTCATCATGTACAGTAGTTACTTGGGAAGACAAACGCCATCACTCCCAATTTCACCCCCTTTTTTCTTCTTTCCCCTAGTTTTATTGCTAAGCATGATGCCACACGCTGTGGGACATTCCTTTGGTCAGCCTGGGCCAGCTGTCCTGGCTGTGTCCCCTCACATCTCTTGGTGCACTCCCGTCCTCCTCTCTGGTCGGGCAGCACAAGGAGCAGAAAAGTCCTTGGTTCTGTGTGAGCACTGCTCTGCTACAACTGAAACATCCATGTGTTATCACCACTTTTTCATCACACATCCAAAACACAGAATCATGTGAGCTACTAGGAAAATTACTAAGAAAATTACTCTATAACCAGTATAAAACCTGTATACTGGTTTTACATAAACCAGTATACTCTTGAAGTGCTGAAATGGAATTAACTTCTACTCTTTTGTACAAGTAAAATCTAATGATATTTGAGACAAATAAAATCATACCTGCTCTTTTTCTGTCTCCAGAAGTATTCTTCTGTCTTCTTCTATCCCCAGTAGTTTAGTAGTCTCCTATAAAATCTGGAGCTACTCCCAGTCTCACAGGAATCTCAGCTGAAGCTTTTTGGTTAATTTACCACATAGTGAGGTTCAGCTTTTGTACAACAGTCTGCTTTTTCTGGTGTAACGTTGACTTAGCCCTTTTCCTCCTCTTATCTTTCCATACGTCCTGTCCTCTTTTGGTGGTTTTCAACTTAAAAAAAAAAAAAAAGGCAAGTAAGTAGTAAGTACCTCTAGGACAAGTAAGCATAGTCAAGAAGATGCAAAGGAAGAGCTAGAATGTCCTTGTAGAGTAGAAATTCCCCAAAGTCCTAAGCTACTTTTTGAATGATTTGAAGTAGTTTTAGGTAACCTAACAACAGAGCTGGGCAAAGAGGATGCATATAGCTATCTTGTTTTATCTATTTATGAGGAATGTAGCCAAGTGAAATATACTTTAGTATATTTTTCACTGAAATTCTAAGTGCCTGGAAAGTGAACTGACATTACCATATACTATTAGTGGAGAGATAGATTTGCTAATAAAGACCTGCAGAGGAAGCTGATGGCATGGTCTGACTTTGGCATCTTCCCATGTGTTGAATCTGTTACCTCTGGGAGTATAGAATGTTCTCTTAAATTAAGCAAAGCTATAGGAAAAGTCAGGAGCTTCTGTTCATACATGACCTCTTCTAAAGACAAGAACATAACAAACTAAAAGTACTCATAGCACTGCAATGATGCACATGTTAAAGCCATGTGTGTAAAGAGCGCAAATGTCAAATGAGTCTCTAGTCAGGTATTTGGGGACACAGTATCATGGAAAGAAAGACATTTTAGTCAAAGTCATCCTTCACCTGTGCCTATTAGATCACTAGTGAGGAAGAACACAAGCTGTTTAGGTGCAGGATCCAGAAGCCTCTGCATCCTCCCTAGTAGACCTTCTGCCTTTCCCCTCACTAGCTCATGTCTCATCTGGGTGCACAGTGCCTCTAGGAGAAGGCAGGAAATCTATGTAAAGCAACTCTCCCCCAGTTCCTGCAGGACCCAGCTCTTTCTATTTCAAGTTTAGGCAGAAGACACCTGTTGCCAATATGCCTGAATTGCAGCAGAGGCATAGGTGATATATCCTACCCTTCCAACAGATAGATTTCCAAAGGTGATAGCACAGGCCAGAGACTGCTGGTACTAGGTAGCTGGAATGTGACCGCTCTGTTTTTGAAAATTAAGAAAACTTAATAGTGTAAATATAAGACATTATGCCTGGGGCCACAGCATGAGAACATAATCTGAAGAGCCCAGAGTATACGTACTAGTAGAGGTAGCCTTTCAGACAAGCTGGGAAGGTTAGGCAGTCCTGCAAGCTAGGTGTGTCTGACTGGACCCTGGGAATAAGATGGGCACTAAAGGTTGGATGTAAGCATACTGAATGTCACAGTAAATTTCTAATACTTGTGACTATACTTTTAATTATTCCATAATTTCAGGTATGTGCAATTCAGGCATCCAGGTTTCATGTTGCTCTATGTAGAGTAGGAATACTGAACTTATGGGCTGTTTTGGGGGATAGTTTTATTTTGAGGGTTTACCTAGCTGTTAAGACCTTTAGAGAGGAAAAGAGTGAGGATCAAAATAAGAGTAAACTAATGCAGTTGTTTCAATGCCTAATGATCCTAACTCCTGAAAAAGAGTAAGGAAAAAATATGAGGAGATTCATTAAATAAGATGATACAAAAATAAAGCCAATTAAATGATGCAGAAACTTTGCATATACTCTTATCTTTCATTCCTTTCCCTGCACCGATGATTTTTTCCCGGAATACCTATTCCTCTCTTCCTTCATATTCCTCAAGATTCCCTTTGACACTTCAAGAGGAAATTTGTTTATGGTTATGCAGTGGGGCTGTAGCAGAGCTTGGAATAATACGCTTGCATCCAACCATGTAGGCAACAGTAAACAGTTACTAAGTCTTGCTATTTCTTGACAGTACCGGTATTGTTGTATTATATATCTTTTCAGTAATGGCTCTGGATTAAAAAAAAAAAAAATGCTAGTTTTTCTTCTGAAAAAATATTTAATTTTTAGACATTTTTCTGGTAAAAGTTTACTTCTTTTAGATGGCTGCACTTGATAATAGTAGTCCAGGCTTTTTAGAGAAACCTTTTCAATAATTAAACATTATACTTAAATCAGAAGACTTCTTTTTTTTTTTTTTTTTTTTTTAGTGAGAAGCTGGGTCTATACCTCAATAAATGCTTTTAATTTTTCTTCCTCAGAAATGTATTCCATATTGCAGTGATATTATCAGTATGCTGTGAGATGTGTGTATCATTATTCAGTTTCAGTGGTTATGAAATCTTGAATGTAGAAGAAATATGGAATTGTTTAGCAAGGTTCAAAAGTTTTCCATCTTGAAATCAGATTGAATATATATTTCATCTTACCTGTGATAGTGTGTTAAAGACATGATTTTGAAAATGTAGGTAGTTTGGTGTATACAAATATACGTGAAATAGGGAGCACTTTCTAATCATTATTTTTAATTTAACAACAAGCCTTCTAAGACCACATTTGCTATCAAACTATTTTGTACAATGTAATAAGAAACTTAGTATTTTGGCAACATGGGGGATGAGCATTAACTGAGTCTACATACATAAGTGTAACAAATGTACATCATAAGAGAGATATATCCCAAAACAAGATTGTTTTTAGGGGAATGACTTTTCTTTGGGTTCAACAGAAACTAACATGCAATTACTGCTTTTTCAAGAAACAATTTATGTGGCTTCATAGGTGATATTCAGAAAGAGAAGCATAGCTTATAAGGGTTAGTTATTTGGATGCAACCGGTAGCTCATGTCCCCTTCTGTCAGCATTCAGGTACCTGTTTGGACACGTGAATTAAAATGTGTGGAAATTCAAAGAGTGGGCATGTAAATCCAAGGGGCAGTATTTGCACAGAAACTATTTTTAAAATATAGCTTTTTAATAAGAGCATTGCAACTTTAGAAAATAGGACTGTTGTTCCCTAGTTTATATTTTACAAGATATATCTGACTTTTATATTAGCTGTCTATATAAAAAGAATTTGGATGGAAGAATAAAACCATGAAATCACTACTGGTAAGTCTTTTTTTTTTTGTCTTTTTTTTTTTTTTTCTGATTAACACACTCTTTCAGTGCTGGGCAGTGATAATAAACTGTCTCTAATACTGTTTTTATTACAGTTTTGGATTACAGATTTATTTTCAATGACCAATCAAAATTAACAGGCTCTTTACTGTTCACAGTTTATCAGGATGCCCCAGAGCTACTTCGGCAATGAAGAAAGCAAAGCTGTCTGGAGAACAAATGTTAACAATAAAGCAGCGGGCCAGTAATGGTAAATTTTTAATCATTACCTTTTTTAATATTACTTCTTTGTAAGCTAAAGTTAGCACTACTCTATGGGCTTTTTTCTGTTTGTGTAAATCTTTGTAGTAAAAACAGTGAATTCACTGTCAGTAGAATTGAAACTGGGCTTTATGCTGTGGAAGTCTGAGGCAACAGTGGAGTGGGACAGACAGGTTTGTTGTGCCTATATAGATCTAAAACACTAAAATATTTCTAAGTAGAATATATGATTGTAATTTTCCAGTTCATATCTCATTCACCAAGGTGGATAGGTGGTCGTATGTTGTTGCAGGATTCAAAAATTATTAAAATTATAATAAATTATTAAAAGCATCAGACAAATCACAATATCCTAATGCATCAACAATATTTCACAGTGTTACAAATTATTTTAAAAACACTGTCATATAAAGAGAGCATGTTAAGATATTTTCTTTTCCTCCAGATCTATAAATGGACATAATCTTTCAAATAAGTTACATATGACGGTGCAGCAGAATTTGTTGTTACGTGTACCTTTCTTTTAATTCATAGTTAAAATCAGAATATAAAAAGAGAAAGGGTGTCATTGATTCTCTGGGCATTTTCATCACTCTATTGGAAAATTATTGCAATTTTTAAAAGTAGTGGGAAAGCACATTGTTTTAACTTCAGAACACAAGGTGGAAGAAAGTTTTATTTATATATTTTTTCTTTTGTATTATGACTTGAAATAAATTTAATTTCAAATATGGAAATAATTAATTTGCTAAACTACGTTTTAAAGCTTAGTTATTTTAACACCCCTTTTATTCTTATATCACATAGGTATAGAAAATGATGAAGAAATTAAACAGTTAGATGAAGAAATCAAGGAACTAAATGAATCCAACTCCCAGATGGAAGCTGATATGATTAAACTCAGAACTCAGGTAACAGTTTTATGAAGCCCTAAATTCAGATGCTTTTTCTTAAAAAAAATATTAAAAGAAATATGGAAAATAAATTGTAGCCTTTCATATTCCTCACATATGTTAGCGATTTATAAAATCAGTAAACGATATCCATTATGCAATTTTCTCATCAGTTACAACCATGGGAAAAGGAAAAAAACCCTTAGCAAATTATACTGTCTAAAACAGTTGCCAGGTCAGCTTTGTATTTCCCCTTCGTAAGGCTCTATACACATTTGGGGCTTGTTCCTGATGATCTCTTGAGGTCCCTTGCAACCCTACAATTCTGTGATTCTGTGATTTCTAATAGCAGTTAAAATGTTAGGTTAGATTATGGTTATTAACATAAGTTGCAAGATAAAGGAGCCCAGATGAGTAATATGCTTTTTGTCAGGTTTGTGTTACAAAGGAAATTTAGATAGGGAAGTGAATACCTGTTTCACTTCATTGTTTAGTACGCTAACCCTTGGCAGCAAAAGTGGTTTCACAAATCCAGCTTAAATCCTTTTAGGTTCCCCATAAATCTATTGAAAACAAGGAAAAGCTAACATTAGACTATTTAAAACCTCATTTTATTATCCTTTTTCACCAGTCCTATCACTGAATGGAAAAGGAAAAAGAAGGAAATTAATTGAATTTCTTCCCTGACATTTTCCATTGTCCAACTTAGTGTCTGGTGCTGTTGTCTACACATGATTTGAATAAAGACAGTAAGCTTTGCCACAGTTCTCACTATTTATCAGTCTTTAGTCCCATAATCATAGTCATTGAATGCCCATTGATACTGATAGAGATAGAGATGACTCTTCCATGCTACTTCTTTGTGTACTGCTTGCAGAGAAGGGTCCCATGTCCATTGTCCTCATCCTCTTGTATACTCATAAACAAGGGCAGGATATGTCCCTTTCAGCCTATTTTTCTTTGACTTCTAAGTGTTAGCCAAATTTATATTGCACTTCATATAACACTTGACCTGTGTTTCACACAGTTTTCTTATGTGATCAAGTATAACTGAGGGTAATTAGGACAAAATCTGCAAGAATGTAAAGCAAGACTAATCAGTGGCAGAAAACAATATATATAATATTGGCAGGATTTCATCCCAAGTTTTGAAGCTGGCACCTTGGAAGCTGCCATTTGTTTTCTTTTGCTTAATACTGTGCTTTAGTCTATTCACATAGACTGATTTGGCTGAGATTTTAAAAAAAACTTCAAGCAGTTTGGCTAATTTAAAATGTATTTGAAGTAAATGCTCCAGTTTCAATAACTTTCTGCATTTTTTTTGTGTCCATATAAATTAAAAAATATATATAAAGCCATGAAAACACTATCATAGACATGAAATATGCATTAATTTTAATAGATTTAGCTAGTAGTTTCACATCAAGTTTTGACCTGAAATGAGTACAGAAACTGTACATCAGTAATCTCAGTTCCAGCTTTCACACCTCAGACTTTGCATATTCTTAGGAAATCAGATAAGGCCCTACCTGGGAGCACTGCATAGTGCTGGAAAAAACAAAACAAAACAAAAAACAAAAACTCAACTGATGATTTTACTTGAACTTTGATCAAGTTCAAAGGATGTTTTTCACACCTTGGTGCAACAGATTAAGGAAAAGGGTAAAATGATTGGCAATGAAACATACTGTCATTAAAATAATTAGAATTATGGAAAATAGAGCTAGAGGAGACCTTGAAAGGTTATTTTATCCACCTGTCTTCTTCCGTCCCTGCTCTGTAGCTCTTCCTAAGCCAGTTCTGGCAGATGCTTGTCTACCTGTTCATTACTGCCTACAACATCAGAGATTCCCCAGCCACCCTGGGCAGTCTGGTCTAATACTCACCAGTTCTAACCCAAGTAGCTACTGATGTCTATCAGAAAATCCCAGCTGAGTCAAACTTCACAAAAATTTGGAGGCTTCAGTTTTGAATTACTGCACTCTCCTAAGATAAGAAATTTACATTTCCAACACATAGTTTTATCATTATCAATCTATTAAGAAGATCAGAGTCAACATTTCCCTCTTTTTTCAACAGTAAAATTATATTAAGTATAATAAAATGTTTACTGATAAACCTTTAAAAAAAAAAAAATGTACAGCTTGTATTTTAATAAAACTTCACAGGTGGGAAATACACAATGGGAAAATAGTGGCAACTGTGAACACCAGAACTAGCAAAAGTTACGTTTCATATGTATTTTCATCCCATATGATTGTAAATGCCAGTGAAAGTTTTTCCTACACATGGGACTTCCCTTCCATATAGAATTTTTTATATTAAATACAGTGAGAAGTCATGCTGTAGACTTTTTCTCAGTTGGGACATTCATAACATTCTCCTCTACTCAGCTGCCCTTTTGATAAGACTTGGAAAAAGGCATTTTTAAATTAATATCTTCTAGCTTTTTTTTTTTTTTTTTTTTTTTTTTAATTTTACGTTCCAGTCTGAAAGTATGAGAGGGGTACAAACACATAAAAGTTGAGGGAATGGGAGGGGAAGAAAAATCTGCAAATAATTTTCAGATAGTCAGCATGTGACATGGCACAACACACTGGAAAAAAAAAAAAAAAATCTGTTCAGGTGGTAGTGCTCAACTATAAATTTTTATAGATTTTCTAGCTGCTTAAATTATCATGAGACAGCAGCACCATGTCATACTTAAATGGGCCTTCATTGACCTCAAGCTCTTCATGTTGGTTTGTAATATAAAAAACAGCTTTTAGGGTAAATATCGGTACAACTGACTATAACAAGCACCTATGAATGATGCTTTGTGTCTGCATACAGAGTTGCTCTCTAACATGCACAAGCTGAAAGCAAAACAAGAGAGGAGAATGTGTTTCCAGTTCCAAAGATGAAGAAAAGTATTTTGTCTGCTATAATATGTTGTAGAAATAACTCAACATCAATTAATTATGACAGATCAAGCCCCTGCAATACTGACAGGTTGGATTAATTGCTATATATACAACTGCAGTCAAAGTCAGAGCTACTTAAAGATTATGTTGCCACATCTCTTGTCAAAGTTATGTCTATCAACCAATTAGTTATATTTCCATAAGCAGAGTAAAACTCTGGATCTACAATAAAACTCAAGGCATCTAACAACCTGATTTTGACAGGATTATGACAGAAATTGCCAAAATTTAGTGACCCTAGTCAAGTTAATATTCACATAACCTTTTCCCCTTCTGCCTGCTACTATTGCACAAACACAAACTTTAGCTCAGTGTTTAAATTCTATTGATTCTTTCCACTGTTCACTCTCTGTGCCAAAGTAGAAATGGATTAAGCTTATTTTGGGAATTTAAAACCTTGTGTTCTTTAGCATTTTTTCCACTTCTCTGGCTTCTTTTTCTGCCCTCTTGTCAATGCTTATTTTAACCTACACACACAAGCACACACTGCATAGTTTGTAATAACTGTTAACAGTTGTCATCCAGTGTGGAAAGTAAGGACAAGTCTCTAAAGAAAAGTGCTAACAGGTACGAGTGAGCTCTTCATGTGCTCTTGATGGGTTGAACATAATCCAATGCTCATCTGAAATCCTTATATTTTTCTTAGTTCTGTGCTCTGCATGAGCTTGGTAAGTTGCTTCTGCAATGCTCAAGCCCAGCACCACACAAGACTGGAGATATTTTGTGGCTCGTCACCTGGGAACACCAGCAGCACATACTCTCAGTTGTATTCAAAAATCCACTCACTGCTCCAAAAATCCACTCACTTCACTGTGTGGAAATTTTCTTCAGTTTTGCAAGTTGTATTTATTAAAACACATTCAGAATTTGTATATACATTGAAATATTGTGCATTGTTCAGCTTTCAAAAGCAACCCTGTGAATTTGCACAGAATCAAAATACGGTTACAAAGAGCTGAACACTGGCAGCAAGGAGTGCATTTTTAACTAGCAATATATGTGTTGCAAAAAAATATATAGGAAATAAGTTACTTACTGTAGAATGTCCCCTTGACTAGGAGCATGGTAAACTAGTAGGAGTGGAAGTGTTAAACCACATGGAGGAATGTGCAGAACTAAGATCCTTTGTAATGTCTTTCAATTTAAAAAAAAAAAAAAAAAAAAAAAAAAAAGGCTCTAAAACAGTGGAACTAAATCCAAAAATCCAAGTCAATTCATTATTGCCAATATTAAAAAGACAAGCCATTAAACAACTTACATTTGGAACTAGAAACCTTTTACAATTATAAGAATTGTAGACTCAAGCAAGCCATTTTTAGTTTCAGTGAATAATCTTATAATTTTTCTCTCCTTTCTCTGGTGTATTTGTTATCACTCCCTTTGATGAGCACATGCTTAATAATAGCTTGCCTTATATTACATTGTACACAAATTTGTCCATTTTAGATTACCACAATGGAGAGCAACCTGAAGACGATAGAAGAGGAGAATAAAGTAATTGAACAGCAAAATGAGTCTCTTCTTCATGAATTGGCCAATTTAAGCCAGTCTTTAATTCATAGTCTAGCTAATATCCAGCTGCCACATATGGTAAGTGATTGAGAGCACTAGTTAAGGAATTTGGCGATCTTCAGTTCACTTCATACAATAGATGTCTTTTTTATGTTTATATCAACCAGTTGGATATTTGTGGTAACAACACTGAAACCATAAAGATACATTTAACTGCTAACAAAGACATGGAGGGCCTGTTCCAGTGTATCCTGTA
>NC_048895.1:99178612-99181112 GCF_011077185.1 Oxyura jamaicensis | reverse complement strand
CATTTTGATCAGGTTTCAGAATACTGCAAGAATTTTGCAATCCCCAGTCTTCCCCCTTTTATTTAATGCTTCATGTCATCGAGTTCTTCATGTACAATGCATCGTTTTTTGTCATTCATGGATTTTTTTAAGATCACAGATAAGATTATTTCCTCAATAATAACAAAACCAGAAAATAAAAAATAAAAAAATAAAAAATAAAATAAAAAGGCAGAAACTATATTCACAAACAATTCCAAACCCTTTTTTGTCACTCGTATATACAGAGACGTTTTACTTCCACCATAAAGGGAGAGATGATGTGGAATGGAGAATGTGAAATCAGTTATTCATTTAACTCTTGTTGGGGAGAAAATCAAATATAAATCTAGAGCAAGAGTTTGCATTGCAGACACTTTTTCAATGGAAGCATTGATCTCAAATTGAACATTAAACCCTGCCAACTGTAAACTTGATTTTTTTTTAACTACCTCTCATGGACTGTTAAGAGCAACTTGTGGTTTCACTGGGGTTCGCTGGCTGCACTTTGAAAGTCACTCTTCACAAATGTTTTGAAAGATCACAGGCAGCCAAATTGTCTGTGGAAAGGATCAAAACAGAAACATCAAAAGCTGAAGAACATGTACACAGGGTCAGTAAAAAGCAAAAGAAATACCCATCAAAAATATGGGTATTCTTTTCAGCATAAAAACTGGAGAGAGGAACTCAAAAGGCAGAAACATTTGCGGCACAGTTTCAAAACTATTCCAAGAAGAAAAAGCATGCAGACATATGCCCAGTGCAAGTTGTTAAAAGCTGGTTTGTTTTTCTGAGATTCACATACTAACACTTGCACTTATTACTTGTTTTTGCATTAAGCTTTGGGCTCTGCTCAGTCTGAAATTTTTCCTCCTTTTGCTACACAATTTAGGCTGTCAACAAGAAAAGCTTTGATCTTAGCTTCACATGGGTACTCTCCTTATGATCTGAAAATAAGATCTTAACACTGAAAGGTCAAGCAATGATTTACTAAAAACAAAACCAAACCAAAAACAACTGTTTCCTACTGCACACCAGACATTAGGGCCACACACACTTCTACATGAGCACATCTAAGGAGCAACCAACTGTACTGTTGGGGTTGCAGATTATCAGCTTCTTTCTGCAGCCCAGACACACTGTGTGTGTTGCATAACCTATAATAGTGGGCACCTATAATTTTGTTCAAGCACGCAATTTTCATTTGACATTTCAAGAAAGAATTAATATCTCCCTGAAGAACAGAGCCTTGGGCCAGGTTAACTTCTTGATTGGGTCATGTAGCCTCACATGAGAATGTCCCTTGCTCCTGACTCATCCAGTGATGCTTGTCTTGCTATAGCTCACCAGTGGCTCTGGGGCTGCAGGCACTGAGTAGTCCGGGGGTGGTCATTATTTTATACACAGAGACTACTTATAATTGGAACAGTACAAGCAGCTGCATTTTTTTTTTTTCTTCAGTTTTTGTGATGATCATGAGCTGGTTGTGGTCATTTTAAATGGTTTTGTTACTTGAATTAGTATAAGTAAATACATAATATTCAATAGGATCTGAGGAGTGTGTTGTTAGTAAATAACAGTTTATACAGAGATATTCAGCGACCACCTAACATACAGATTTGCTTCTATTCCATTCTTTGCTGACCTTAGCTTTTACAAAGAGACAACAGCAGTGCACTAGTCATTACTGGATTTATACATTATGGAGAAGTATCACACATTTAAATCTTTCTCATTCTGGACCATGTTGTCATTGCCTGAGGCATTGTTCCTAAAGAGATTTATAATCCAGATGCATAAAACCTTAGATATAATTTTTCATTGTAACTTTAACACAAAAGTCTAGTGTGTGCATATGTGCACATAATCCTAAATTGTGGAGTGTGCTGCTCACAAAATTCCTAGCCATTCCCCAGATCCCTGAGGCTCTACCCAGCTGAATGCCCAAGACATGAGCCACATTCATATTTAATCAGATCAAATATAAACATCTCCACCAACAGACATGTTGAAGCCTAGTTAAAAAGTAAGGTATCTTCACTGACTTGAGTAATATCTAACCCTTATTTTTCAAATAGGCATTTCAGCTCTTTTGACTACATATGACAGAGTACCTGTTCACCTCTCATGTCTATACACCCACATTTTTAGAGTTAATCTTCTGTGATGAAATATACTGATACCCCACAACTTCAAGTTTCTCAAGGAAAGATGCATCAGGTATACCTCTTGGATGAGGAAAAGAACTTTATTTTTTAGGTCACTTTTCACTCACACAGGTAGGTACTTTTCTAAAGTGAAGAAAGAAGTGTTCATAGTAAAATCTAGTTTTGCAGCTCCACCCAGGCAAATGTCAACATGTCAACAGCAGTAGCAGCAAATTTAACAATTTAAGCCTGTTCGATTTGTTCCGGCAGGCATCAAGTTTTATTATTCTCACCTTCTTACTTCTATGTTACTTTCTAGAGGACAGGAAAGGAGG
>NC_048895.1:99031141-99173612 GCF_011077185.1 Oxyura jamaicensis | reverse complement strand
GCCCCAGCACCGAGCCCTGGGGGACGCCACTAGTGACTGGCCTCCAACTGGATTTGACTCCATTTACCACAACTCTCTGGGCCCGGCTATCCAGCCAGTTTCTAACCCAACGAAGCGTGCGCCAGTCCAAGCCAAGAGCAGCCAGTTTCTTGAGGAGAATGCTGTGGGAAACGGTGTCAAAAGCCTTGCTGAAGTCAAGGTAGACCACATCCACAGCCTTTCCCTCGTCCACCCAGCGCGACACTTTGTCATAGAAGGAGATCAGGTTCGTCAAGCAGGACCTGCCTTCCATAAACCCATGCTGACAGGGCCTGATCGCCTGCTTGCCCTTCAAGTGCCGCATGATGACTCCCAAGAGGATCTGCTCCATGAGCTTCCCTGGTGCTGAGGTCAAACTGACAGGCCTGTAGTTCCCCGGGTCAGCCCTCCGGCCCTTCTTGTAGATGGGCGTCACATTCGCTAGCCGCCAGTCAGCTGGGACCTCCCCCGATAGCCAGGACTGCTGATAAATGATGGATAGTGGCTTGGCCAGCTCCTCTGCCAGTTCTCTCAGTACCCTTGGGTGGATCCCATCCGGCCCCATCGACTTGTGCACATCCAAGTGCCGTAGCAGGTCACCAACCAGTTCTTCGTGGACTGGCTCAGAACACCTAGTTGAGAAATGAAAACGATTACACAGATGTTCCCATGTGTTCCCATGTCCTTACTTCCAAGCTAAGCAATGACATTTTGAATCTCACTCTCCTTTCTTAGGTCACTTAGTCCCAGGAAGCTTCTTTGCACCCTCTCTGAGACATGGGTCTCAGAGGCCCATGACTCCTCCGGCTTCTCCAGCTTCCAGAAGAAGGAACAACTCTTCTGCTCCAGGGCCACTGAGTTTCATCTTCCCCAATATAAGTATATATATATATATAACAGAAATTTGTAACAATCTAGAAAAAAAAATTCAGGTTGAAATATGACATACATTTTTCCTAGAAAATATTTCAAGTGAATAGAAAATTTTAATTTCACTTGATTTTTTATCTTTTTTTTTTGATAAAACAAAAAAAATAAAAACAAACAAACTACAACAAAAATTGAACAATTTCCTTTCTCAACATTATTATGTCCTGCCAGCCATTTTTAGCTGTTGTTCTGCTAGAGAAAATAAAAAGAGATAGTGAGGGAAATAGAATGAGAACTGACAATGAGAGAAATGAAAGAAAAATAAATAGCAATTCTTTAAAACTCTTTCAACTAACCAAAGTTTCAAGCTGAATACTAGGGATAAATACTTAACTACCATACCCAGACATACTTTAAAGGTATCATCACCTCCAGTCTGAACTAAATGGGAATAGTTTTGCTTTCCACAGACTATGAAAAGAAAACAAACAAACAAACAAACAACAACAACAACAACAAAAAACAGTCTAATGTCTATTTTGTGGATGAATATAGGACAAAATTATTAGTAGAGGGCAGTGGATTATTGAGAAAATAATTACCGTCTATGTAACTGAAGAAAAATTTCCATTGTGTTGATTTGCATACAAAAGAGACTAACATTGCTACTACTTTGCGTAGTGCTTTTTTCTCCATTTACTTCCTGAGCAGGCTGTCTGTTCTGCTTAGTCTTATCTAAACCTGACATCTGGAAAGGCTGTTGTGCTCTTTGATGGGCCGTTCCAGAATTCAAGGGCCAATAGGAAGATAGCCCAATTGAGTGGACCTGAAATTTAGGCATGAAACAAAATCTCAATTACAAATCAAGACCTCTGATTTCACTCCTACTGTAACACAGACATCGTAATTCAGTTGGCCACCTGGAGCAAATAACACATTTTGGTTTTATTCTCTTTTTAGCACTTATTTGCCTGTATTTCACTTTGCAGGAATGTTTTACTCTCTAAAATGTCTTAATCCTCAACAGGAATCCTGTAACAAACAAGTACAGAACATCAAAGGTGACTAGAGGAGAAAGATCAAACAGGAATTAGGCAATCCAGGGAGCAATTAGAGGACATCAAAACTACCCCAAGGGAGAGAACAGGACTGAGCTAGCCCACCCTAGTTGAACCATCCTGTTGACTGTGATCAGCTAGGAAGACATGGATGAGTTGAGGGAGGTCTGCTGATAGCCCAAATCTCAGGCAAGCTTGCTGAACACACCCTCCTATCTCAGTGCAGCTTGTTATCTAACCTGAAAGTTTAAAGAACTCTCTTTCTGGTTTATTATTTTTAAATACAAAAATATATGTTAAAAAAAAAAATAATAAAAAAATCATCTGAATCTCCCATTGTAATATTACAATACTTCTGGTTTTCTCAGAGACTTTTCTTTAACTATTACTCTAACCAAACTCTTTTACTTTGATTAAAAGCTCCAGAAGATCTGTTGCATTTCTCTGGAAGCTGAGGCCATGATGACTAGAGAAGGCCATTTCTGTCTCAGATTGTGTCATACTGGTGAAGTTGCTTATGACTCACCTTCTTTTAGTCTTGTGAGGAATCTTATCCAAGCTGGTAACAGCAAGATGTGGGCATTTCCAAATAGCAAGTCAACTCAGGGCAAGTGTCCTGGTTTCAGTTAGAATAGAGTTAATTTTCCTCCTAGTAGCTGGTAGGGTGCTATGTTTTGGATTAGGATGAGAAGAGTGCTGATAACATGCTGATGTTTTAATTGTTGCAGAGCAGTGCTTACACCAAGCCAATGACTTTTCAGCTCCTCACCCTGCCCTGCCAGTGGACAGGCTAGGTGTGCAGCAGGAGGTGGGAGGGGACAGACCCAGGACAGCTGACCCAAACTGGCCAAAGGGGTATTCCATGCCATCTGATGTCATGCTAAACAATATATAGGGCTGGCTAGCCTGGGTGGGGGGCCAGCTGCTCAGGGATAGGCTGGGTATCGGTCAGCGGGTGGTGAGCAATTGCATTGTGCATCCCTTGTTTTGTACATATTATTATTAATAGTACTATTATTATTGTTATTATTGTTGTTGTTGCTATTGTTATTATTATTTTCCTATCTTAATAACCTGTCTTTATCTCAACTCACAGGCTTCACTTTCCCATTTGTCTCCCCCATCACAGAGAGGGAGGGGGGAGGGTGAGTGAATGGCTGTGTGGTGTTTAGCTGGCAGCTGGGTTAAACCACAACAGCAAAACAGGAATGTTGACTGGAAGGTCTCTCGGCCTATCTTCTGCTCAGACCACAAGCCAAACACGTCTTTGTGTAGTCAAATCTTCACAACCTTTTACAATAGGAATTCCCAGTATTTCTGGTAACCCATGCCACTGCCGTGTTACCATCCTGGTATTTTTCCCCAGTGTCCAACTTTTCAAGTGACAATTTACAACCATGGAACAGCTCTGCTCCTCGCAGGCTGGCCTTGATTATCATCAGCCACATGCCCCAGAGGGGGGATATGCTCTGAGCCCTGACAGTAAACATCTAAGAAATGGGCACAGTCCTACCACATCATCTGTCTTCAGAGAAGGCACTGCCTTTTATTTATATCTGTGAATCATGTGGCCTGGTGGCTCTGATCTCGGCTAAAGCCTCCAGGCACAGCTGTAGTACAAATAATAGCCTGGAATATCTTCCAGGTAAGGTATTTCCTCAGTGTAGGCAAGGGATTAAACTACTAACACCCAATTTCCCTTTAAGCTGATTTAAGGAAAACTACGGTGTGGGAAACCAGGAGCTCATTGGTATGAGTGCGTTTTTCTTTGGGAAAGTTTCTTCAGGGGATTTTTCTAATTTTCCTTTAGGAAAACCCTTCCACTAATATGTTGGCTAGCATTTGAGCAAGCACCTATGGTTTCTGAAGTTTTAAGCAGCTTGCTAAAGCTGCTGCTAATATTATTTTTAATTTTTATTTAACATTATTTTTCTAGTCTATCATTTAAAAAGCCAGAAAGATAAAAAGTGTGTTATCCTATTGCACTATCTACTTTTCAAACCTGACTCTCCAACTGATATTTTTACTCTCACTGCATTCTCTGTGATATATATATATTAAAAAAAAAATCTATCTAGTCGATTCATATTGCACAGTTATTCAAAAACAAAGACGATGGGCGATGGGTGTTTCCTTAAATAACAGATAGTGGGTTAGTGAGGTCTGTTTCCCACCATAGCTACCCCGAAAAAATGTTGCCTTTGAAAGTGAGGACACACTAAGAAAGAATGTCCAAAACCCGTAAATATCTGGCAAACGTAAGATACCGCTGGCTGATTTAAGATACAATAAGCATCCTTCCTTGGACACATATATTAGCACCAGATAGCCTTGATGAAGATACTTTGGAAGAGAACCTATGCTTTTTTTTTTTTTTTTTTTTTTTTTTTTGCCAATTTATATAGAATCTGTCCAAGGAATTTCTTGTTATAAAGAAACTAACAATGTACGTTCTGATGATCTACAAAACATGAGGCAATTACAGATACTCTTATCACATACCAGAGAGAACAGTACATTCTTGATTGAACTGGGACAGAACCCTTTTTCAAAATGTAATTGGGCAAGGCACAATTTTCCCTGGAGATAACTTTATAGGCAGGAAAGAAAAATGTCACCTTTAAAAGATATCAATAGCATCTCTTTCCCAACTGAGAGGAAGACGGGTATGTGAACCCTGCTTCTGTGGAGCAGGGTTCCTCAGCCTTCTTTGCTGGGCCAGCAGATGTCATAAACTCTTGAAAGTTCATGGTCAGAGAAGTTATATTGCTTCTGACTAATCTGACTATGGAGAAGCATGCAGTATTTCACAAAGTATGTATCTTAGCATAACATAAGCTTTCCTGGATATTTGAGAAAATCTTATGAACAAGTATTCATGAATTTAAATAACTGACTTGGCTGTACCCTGAGTTTACACAGAACCATAGAACTGTAGGGGTTGGAAAGGACCTTGAGAGATCATCGGGTCCAATTCCCCTGCCAAAGCAAGTTCCTTAGAGCAGGCTGCCCAGGTAGGTGTCCAGGCAGACCTTGAAAATCTCCAGGGAAGGAGACTCCACAACCTCACCGGGCAGCCTGTTCCAGTTCTCCGTCACTCTCACCGTGAAGAAGTTCAGCTATCAGTCATCCAGCTACACCACAGCATTCACTTGCATGTGTAATCTAAATAAAAGGCACGATTATATTCTTTCAGAAACCATGAGTTTTTCTTCTGTTTTTTGGAAGATTAAAGATCAGATGTGTTTAAGCTTCAGAGTCTTCTGCTAGCATATTATAAGAGAAACACTTTACACATGTTTTTATGGTGCTCTTTTTTTTTTTTTTTTTTTTTTTTTAATCAGCTATTTTTACAATCTGCTCCTCTTAACTGTTACAGTTACTGCTGACTAAATTGGACCTAAGCAATAAATGGGGTCACAATTCTGTGTCTGCCAAAATCAATGGAACATGTTTCCATTGTCACATATCTGAAGACATTTTGAAATGTCTTGAATGCCTCATTTCATACCCAGAGAGAGAATGTTAACTGTATAAACTAAACCAAAGAGGATTTGTGCCTGTATTTCTTATATCTGAATTTTTATCAAAAACAAATGTAAAGATATTAATTATTTGATCTTTTGAAAATATTTTTTTTCACTACTTCAGCTAAGCAAAAGCTATAAAACTAAATTACTAGTATGGAATAAAACCAGCAAGTGGCAGTATTTGACAAAGGAAGCTTAAAAAGTATTTCACATAGGAAACTTAAAAAGAAATGGAGGTTTACACTATATCTATTTGTAAGGTAAACATTTCTCCCAGCACTCAGAAAGAAAGGTCTTTCATTTCCATATATAATATATATGTATATATTTGATAGGTGAACTCCTAAACTAGAGAAATCAGAAACAGAAGTCAATTTTTGCATGGATATTTATATGCAGGGTCTACACAAATGACCCTGCACATTTTACAAATATTCTTTTGCCCATTATACTTTTTTTTTTTCCGCAATACATTAAAATTGAAGGAAAATAAGATGTGGATAAACCATTTTTATTATTTTAATTATTTATTTATTTTTACTGGGAGGGAATGGAGACTACATAGTGGTGTCTATGTTTGTAGCACCAAAACCACGCAAGGACCAGAAGACAGAGAGTTAAATTAAATTCACAGGATAAGATTTTCTCCAGTCTCTACATGCTACGGTTTCATGAATATGATAAATGATCATATAGAAGAAGCCTTTGGACCTGATTTTCTTCTTGCTGAAGTCACTAAACTGTTTTTCATTGGTTTCAGCTATGGTAGCCCCTGTTTCTCATTGATTTCAGGTATAGTAGCCCTGAACACTTTGTGTCTCAAGTTTGCTTAAGACAAACATCTTACTCCAGTTATTTTATTGCAAAAACAAAGAAACAAACAAAAAACTGTTTGTGAGAAAAGGAAAAAAAAAATGAAAGAAAAAAGAAATAGACAAGATTATGAGGTTGTAAAAGCAAACATTAAAAAAAAACTTAGGAAACACCAGAAATTTGTCTTCTCCCTTGTGCAACTGGTATGGTCTTCAGTTACATACTAAAATATGTTTTTCCACAAGATTCCAACTTTGTTTATTTCAAAAAATAAATCATAATTTGGGGATGAAACATCTCATATTAGAGAAAGTTTATGAAGAACAGTTAAGAAACTATGAGAATTTCAAAATAATAGATTAATTGACACATGATACTGTAAATAGCTTTTTCTATACAGCTTTCAATAAAATTGATTTCCTTTTTAATCCACTCTTTAAACATCTTTTTAAACTCCCCTTTTGCTACTTGAGAAAATCTCTTGAAAGCTTTTTTGGATCTTCTTATTCATCTCCGAGATGACTTCTCAATCTACCCATATTTTTCTCTTCTCTTCCCTGCCAAGCTAGTGTTTTATAGACTGAAAACAAGATAGAGTTCTTGGCCTTGGAAAATATAGCCTTTATGTTTGGGTCTTTCATCAGTGCACTGACAGGGAAAGAACTGACTGCTGCCTCTGCATCTCAATGACTGTCAGATTAATCTGCATTATATTTTAATTAGATGCATTAATATGCTACCCAGTGTCTAGCGCTGAGCTAATTGCATGCCACCCCATACACTACCAGATTCCACAGGGAAAAAAATTCTAAAGGAAATGACTTATGAGGAATTCATAACAGATTAGCCAAGAGCTTGGAGGTTACATGCAACTTAAAGTAAGTGGCAAGGATGCTATGTAACATGTTAAGGCTAAATCACCTAATTAGGAGGAAAATATCCATGCACTTTTAATCTTACACTTGAAATTGCATATTTATAGCATAGATATTTCCAATGCATAAGACAATAGTCTAACAAGTTCCCAAATACTAAAAACTTTTCAGAACCATTTTAAATTCCTGCAGAAATCGTAATCAGCTTTGACTGTGTACTTTATTTTTGGACAAGAATCATCATAAAGTACCACAGCACCAAAGTAAACTGCTATCATATTTTTGTAAATGTTACAAATATTCCGATTTATCTGTATTATTGTGTTTAATTATTTAACCTCAGATGTTCTGCTGCTTTTAGTATGGGCATTGCAGGACAACAGATTTATGACAGCCAAGATGTCCTAATGTGAGTGGCATTTCCGGCAACTGTGCCAATACTTGCACGTTGTAGGTCAAAAGTGTCTGAGCTTTTCCTGGACCAGAAAACAAACTTAATTTTCAGGTTATGAACATAGCCCAGCACTGATTACAAATGCAGAGGCAGTGATATACATAGCAGCTGCTTGCTGAGTTGACACTGAGGTGATGCACCTTTTAACCTGCTGCTTCAGTACATGCTCACAAGCCTCACTTCTACTTCAATCTGGTATCCTCCACTGTAAGACACAGCTGACATTTATATGAGTTTCTGAGCACTTCAGTGTGTTCAAATAATAGATTAAGCCCAGCTCTGCATCAGCATTTAGAAATGTGCCTAATTCAGAAGCATATCTGAGTGATAAGAGTCTTCTGGGAGCCTCTGGCTCTCCAAGAATCAGTACTGCTGATTGCACACCAGTGAGCATCCCCTGTCTTCCTCCAGGCAGATACTGCAGGTGGCCAGTTAGCTAACCTCCTGCTCATGGAGGGTCGAAGGCTCAGGGCTCTTTAGAATGAGAAAGAGCCATCCATGCTTCCATCAGCTAACTCCTGTTTAAGAGATAGGGAGTCACATCTCACTTTAGAGCAAGCTCCAGAAAATGACTTATCTCAGCATATTTGGATTCTGAGACTGAGCCCATCAGTGAATACCAGCACTTGTAGCACACTTCCAGGCCCTGATTTCTCACATGAGCAATTTGACTTTGAGGGGTGGGTGGAAGTAGATTGATTACCTAACTCACATGTTAAAACCAATTTCTCACAGTGAGATTCAGAGCAAGAAGAATCCCAGCAGTGTTTTTAAATAAGAATGACCTCTATGTGGTTTGCTGAAGAAAAAGGAGCAGAGGCAATCCTGCAGAAGCATCCCGAGTTATTTCTGGGGTGGAACTGGAGGTGCTGACACCCATAATTCATAAAAGAATGTGTTTTTGTTATGCTCAATAGGTTAGCTGTGACCACAGTAGTTATAGAAATGTCTTCACCCAGGATACTCAAAGAGTGTAGTGTGATGGAGAAAAGGTCTCTGCCTACTTTGGACGTGACTCCACAGAAGAATGACAATGTTTTTAGGGCAATGAAAGAAATCTCAAAGGGAATCTAGTTTTGTATTGTGCAGGATTTGGTTTGAAGAAGTGCTGAGGCTGTGGGAGCTGAGGATGCAAACACTATTCCCATAAGTACAGATATGTTCTGGTGGGCTTACACCTCCGGGCCAGTGCACATGTCTACCCAAACACATTAGCAGCGTGTAATTTTGGTGAAATCCGTCAGGTTTGCCTAGGCCAGCAGTAAATGCACTAAGAGGAGGCAGTCCAGGGGTTGTGTCCATGATGCCAGAGCAGGATAGCAGCGGGACTTAGTTGTGTGGAACTTGCTTCTTCCCATAAGGGTAACGTGAGGTCACTGTTATTGTCTGTGCCCCGTGGGCCCGGGAGTAAAGGGGACAAATTAGGCTCGTCCGTGAGCAGAGTTCATGCGGGGTATCTGGGCATCACCACTAACTTTTTTATTCCTGTCCTTCCCCTTGTCTTTTTTTTGTCTCCTCTCCTCTTTCCCCTTCCCTTTCCATCTCCCTTCTTTTTCCCTTCCTTCCCTTTCCCCCTTCCTTCCTTTTTTTCCCTTTTCCTCCCTCCCCTCTCTCCTTTCCCCCCCGAGGGCAGCCCAGGCCCGGTGCGCGGCTCCCGCAGCACCCATGGGTGCAGCGGCAGGGGGCTGGAGGGCACTCCCCACGGCGGGGCGACCGCCCTGCACGGCCCAGCCCAGCCCGGCACGGCTCGGCCCGGCTCAGCCCAGCCCAGCCCGGCCCGGCCCGCCGCCGGCCGGGGCGGTCCCACCGCCGTCCCCTCCTCCATCCTGCGCGGGGGGACGGGAGCGCCCCTCCGCCGCCGAGCAGAGCGGCAGCCGCGGCCGGGCGCGACGCGGACCTGCCGGAGCCCTTCTCCTCCTCCTCCTTCTCCTGCTGCCCCGCAGCCGTGCAGCATGGCCCGGCGCGAAGCCCCCCCCGGGCTCTGCCTCCTGCTCCTGCTGCTGCTCCGCGGCGGGGGGCTCGCCACCCCCCCACCGGCCGCCGCGCAGCCCCCGCCGCAGAGGGGGAGCGTCTGGTGCCCCAGCCGCTGCCTCTGCTTCCGCACCACCGTGCGCTGCATGCATCTGATGCTGGAGAGCGTCCCCGCCGTGTCGCCCCAAACCACCATTCTGTGAGTAGCCGGGCGGGCAGAGAGCGGGGAGAAGGAGGAGGGAGGAGGAAGAAGGAGGAGGAGGGGATACCTGGGGTGGGAGGCACTTTGGGGGGCGGTGGAGCCTCGGCTCTTTGTCTGCGGTCGGGGGAGTGGGCTCGACCCCCGCCCCCCATTCCCGGTTCCAGCACAAGCCCCGGGGCTCCCCGCCCGGCGTTGTGCGGGTAGAGGTGGGTATCCTGGTTAGCCTGCGGGCACTGCGAGCTTCGCCGTCCCTGGAATGAGTTTGCCATGCCCTCAGAGCCCGTTCGGCTGGCAGAGCGATGGAGAGGCAGACAGAGCGCTTGCTGCTCGGTGCCGAGGCGTGGTGGCGGTGGGTGAACAAGCCGGGACCCCCACGGGACCCCCAGGCTTCTCAGCTTGCCGAAGACTCACTCGGTTCGAGTTCCCGCAAAAGCCTGAGGACGTGCGACCTTACGGCCTGCAGTCCTGTTTTTTAAAGCAGGCACGACCGGAGCAGCAGTCGAAGTGCCTGGCCGAGCCCCTGCAGGATCAGGGCTCAACTCTTTTGAGCAGGATTGTGCTGGTAATAAAACTCAGTGGATGATCAACCTCAATCATGTGGATTTCACTGAAACGGTTACTTTTACACCCATTTTTGTCCTTAAAATAAAGGCAAAGACCTAACCGAACACCCCATGCCGTGTTGTCTCAAGGCTTGCCGTGAGGACGTGATTTGTTCCACTGACCCGCTTCTGTGCTGCTCGGGCTCAGAAGGCTCCTGGCACCAGCCCTCTCCTTCCCCTGCACACACGCAGACCTGGACGCCGAGCGGAGCTTGGCCCTGGGAATTTTCTTGCAGGGCCTCCTGTAATAAATTGACTCGCGACTTTGTCAGATATTTTCAAAAGGGATCCATAAAACCTTGGTGTGTTTCAGCTTCCAAGTATTATTTAATGTGAAGACTACAGTCATTTAGCATTAACTGAGTCCCTCTTTGGCAAGAAGTTCAGTCTTTTTGGCAGAATCCGATTAGTCCTGCAGTACTTGTAAACCTTTTAGGGAACAATACAGGAAGTGGGTGGTTAATGTTTCTTACATTTGAAACAAAGTACATTTACAGAGCACCTTTTGCCTTGAGATTACAGGAAACTGTGTAGAACTAGTTGTGAGAATCATCTTAAATGTAAAAAAGAAAAGAAAAAGGATATATATATAAAAAGAAAAAAGTGATCTTTAGAATATAGAGTCAAATCTTAATGGCTTGGTTTCATGTTAGTGGTAGAAGGGCCTGCAACAGTAAAAAGTATTAGATGAACCTAGCCAGGGTGGAGCTCCCCTTACGGTGGGTATTTATAATCTTGCAGTGAGTCAGAGCAGAATGTATGAACAATGTGAGCATTATACTCGTCTAACCCCACTAATATATCAAATTGTCTAGTATCCCAAATCTGAATGATCATTCTGGCATAATGCAACCTACAATGCAGCAGAATTAATTAAAAATAAGTTACTTTTTTTTTTTTTTTTTTCAGCTTGACAAAGAAAAGTAATTCTCAAAATAGGCCTGTGGATGACCATTCTTCAAAACACAATGGCGACCTTACTTACTGTCTGGTTATTGGTATTCTCCTTTTTTTGCCAGCTGACTAGGGGACAGTTATAAATAAATTAACATCTTTGGTAATACAACTTATTATAAACACACAGTTACTCTTTCTGAATGGCAGTGAATGGGGAGGAGATGGACCAGAAGGTAATCAGGCAATATGTATCTCTGGTACAAAGAACAGTGATACAACTTATTTAATAATGAGTCGTTTGAAGATAGCAACTGTCCATAAATAGCTTGCCTACTCTATATAAAGAGCTTACCTTTAGGTGTAGGATGTACTCAAGAAAAAGTATTGCATCTATCTGAGGTACTCATTGAATTAATCTGTGGTTTGCCAACAATTTTTACCTTACTACTCTGTAGACCTGCACTTATACACAGCTTTGTGGAGGTAGTCCATCAACCACAGCGTACTATAGTCAACAGCCTACATTCAGGAGTAGTTTGTTTTTTAAGCATGAAATTGTGAAGCAGTTATTTCATTGCCAGTTTGATTGTCACAGTTTGTCTTCCATTTGGAGCTCATATATTAAAAGCACTCTTTTTAGTGGTGGTGATGATAGCCAGAAACAATGAATTAATTTCAATTGAACACCTTCCCCTTTAAAACATGGCCATACAAAATCCTGCAAACTGTGTTGCTAATGGGTTAAGCCCCTTTTTACCGGCACTGGTAAATTCCACATTATTGTCTGCTTTATTTCTTTCTTAAGACACAGGTTGTTTGTGAAGTAAAAACATCACTGTAAGTTTTTTCTTGTTTTTCTTGTAAATATGTATAAACATATCTATATTGCTTTTTAGCAAGTGTTGGTTCTGAAAACTGTCCCATTTTGGAAGCAGAATTGACTTCAGTCTACAACAGCATGGGGCCAGAACAACACCGCAGCCAGATGTTTTTTCCCCATATATCAAAAACGTCTACTCCTAATCTCAGTCTCGCTTTTGAAAACTGCTCATAACATTACTGGTTGCTGACCTTGCCAGTGCTACTTCTGGCTGTACATTTATTTTCTCACTCTCTCCTGCTTCCCCCACTTTCTGGCACTTCCCCTTCCCTGCTTCAGGCTGGGATTCATGGTTTAGATTTCTGCACAGTGGCTTCTGCCAGCTTCAGAAGTGCTTGTGGAGCCTTGTGCAAGCACATGGTTCCACCCAAGATGATAAGATTGCTCTCCTAAATACACAGAGGATGTACACCTCTTAGAAGGAGCAGGGCCAGCATCACATTCTGCCACCTCTTGAGAACCACCTCCAGAGTCATTTGCAAAACCACTTCATGCCTTCAGCACTGTCTTGGAAGGTTTCTTTCATCCCTGAGTACAGAGTGCTGGTGTACTCATAGGAGTTGCTGAAACATATTTGTATTAGGCCATTTAACTGGCTGAGGAATGCAAAATTCTGGATATGAAACTATTGCTGTCCCCTGGTTGTACCTTATCTGACATTTATTTGGAAGATATTTTAAATCCAGAAGGGATTTCTTTGTTTACAGCCATTTCTAGTTCATGGTGTTTGTAATTCTGGCAGGGGGCCTTTGAGTGTTGAGGCATTATGCTAGTACTTGTGTCTTACCTCAACATGATCAAAACCCAAACCAGTCTACAGGCCTAGGTATACCTAATCAGACCAATACTAAAATTTGTCCATTGTTTTTCTCAGCAGCAAGTGGACACTCTCTGACATTTTTGCTAGCTCTATGAGCACGTTTGAATTTATTGCAGTTGGGTTTCAAAGACTGACCAACAAGAGAATCTCACTTGTTTTGTGAGTAGGTAAAAATTGACCAAAAATATTTGTCACAAAAGCAAGTGGACTTGATCTGAATTAAGAATGGCATAGAAATTGTTAAGGAGAAAATTACATTTCAAAATAAGTCACTTGTAAGAATATTTGCTACAAGCAATTATTACTTTGGCTTTCTTGCATGTGTGTTATAAATAGCATACATTTTCAATACACGAGTATAATTTTAAGTGATCAGAGCTTAGTAGGGCTTTTAAAATTGTAATCATAATTGTTCCAGGTGAGTAGCTTTTGAAGGTAGTCACTGAGATTAAATTGTAGGCAACAGTGTCACTCATTAATGCTTTTGTTTACATGATTCCAACATATTCTACAAACTGGATAGTTTTTTCCTTTTTTATTTTTATTTTTAACTTTGGGTTGTAGTGCAAATGTCAAGGATCCATCCAAAGGGAAAGGAGAAGGTGCTAGTTTTTTTTAAATCAATTCCAAGTTTCTAGACAGCAGGAGAAGAAGTACTTACCTTTTCTTCAGAGCTGATAATTTTCATGGAATCAGATGCTGTGTAGCCAGAATGTCAGTGAAAATCATTATTAATGGTTTTCAAGAGCGTTTGTCTTAATACAACTAAAAAAAAAAAAAAAAGAAAAGAAAAAAAGAAAAAAAGAAAAAAAGAAAAAAGAAAATAATTACACTCCAAAGAGATGTGTGATTTGTGTATATGAATTACCAAAGAGATAGGGGTAATGAAAACTTAATGACATTTTGCATTTTGAAGTTGATTTGTGATAACATTATCCCTCCTAACAGAGGCATTTAGGGAAAAGAAATGGGTGATATGTATTATTTTTGTCAGTGCAGGAGTCCCTGGGCTATCATAGTGGAATGATGCGTGCTATTTGTAGATTTGCCATTTGCAAACAGAGTGCTAACGATCAGCAAAGCATCGCATCATTCTCATCTGAAAAAAACAGGATCATTCCCTGTAAGATCTTTGAAAGTCTTTTATGAAACTTTTTGTAGATTAAACAATTAAGACAGCAAATAATTACATTTTGACACTGAAGGACAAAGGGTTGTAGTCTCAAATCTGAGTTGTGAATAAGCTCAGTCACTTGACTGCTAAGTATCAATTTACATATAGGAGACAGTCAAGAGATGTGACGCTGGTATAAGATTTCAGTTAAAACATGAAGGTCTGTATATGCTTAACATTTAAAAAAAAAAAAAAAAAAGATGAATAGATACTGGAGGTTTACTTGAAGTGTTTCAGAAAAACTGATTGCAGACATAGATCTTGTCAGACTCTTGGCCACAAACTGCATTAGATGCCAACAATGATTTCCTCAAATTATACAAAGCAGGGGAAAAGTATAAGTTTATTTCGATAAAATTATCTTAGGTCTTCCTTCATAGTAATTTTATGACCAAGTGCAGAATTCAATTTAAGATTAAAACACCTACATTTATGTGTCTACACTTAGGAATTCACAGCCATCTTAGGTGTCTGAGGTTCACTAACCTTCACTAATGGTGAGTAACCATTGCAGTTAATTGACCCTGGAGCAAGAATCAGGCCACCCCAAAAGACTTGATTCATTTGCTAACTATAAGTATCTAGGTCTATTTGAATTCCTCTAATGGAATCTTTTCTAGCTTATATTTGCTCCTCCAAAAAGGACGTAGGTCTCCCATTGGGCCTGGGTCACTGTGTCATACCTGTTTGTTCCCAGCAGATGTTTCAGCCTATGACATCTAGACCAACAGCAGAAAAAACTGCTTGGGCAACTGAAGCAAGCTGCTGCTATATTGGCAGTTGAATCATTATCCAGCCTATGATGTCTGCTGACTAGTCTTCTGTTGACAATAATGGGAGTTTAAGTATCTATATGTAGATGTTGATGTTTATTTGTCTGAACAGAATCTTAATATATTTTCAGAAGAGGATGTTTTCTTAATATTTTCCACAGAAAGAGGCTACTTGCAAAAATCAGAGGCTAAGGAATGCACAACAAAGAAAGTAATTTACTTTAAAGGATGCTAAAAATGGGCTGCTGGCATGCCCATTAGACCCTATACTCTTGAGTACCAACAAATCAAATTGGTGCTACAAAGGACACCAAGCCTACCTAGAAAAACAATCTTGGAGGGTATGTAGTATGTGAAACCTGCTAAAGCCATTCATGGCAGTCTGTCTTTCCTGCTGATAGAATAAGCCAGTACCACAGCATGAATGCCCTGCAGAGGGACCCAGACAGGTTTGATCAATGGGGAGAGGCCAATGGGACGAGGTTCAACATGGTTAAGTGCTGGGTCCTGCAATTTGGCCACAACAACCCTGTGCCGCGCTACAAGCTTGGGGCAGAGTGGCTGGAAAGCTGTGCAGAGGAAAAGGATCTGGGGGTGCTGATTAACGCTCACCTGAACATGAGCCAGCAGTTTGCCCAGGTTTCCAAGAAGGCCAACAGCATCCTGGCTTGTATCAGGAATAGTGTAGTCAGCAGGACCAAGAAGGAGATTGTCCCGCTGTACTCGGCTCTGGTGAGGCTGCACCTTGAGTACTGTGTTCAGTTTTGGGCCCCTCACTACAAGAAGTACATCGAGTTGCTTGAGTGTGTGCTGAGAAGAGCAAGGAAAATGGTGAAGGGACTAGAAAACAAGAGTTATGAGGAGTGACTGAAAGAATCGGGGTTGTTTAGTCTGGAGGAGGCTGAGATGAGACCTTATCTACAACTACCTGAAAGCAGGTTGAAGTGAAGAGGGTGTTGGTCTCTTTCCTCAGGTGATGAAGGATAGGACATGAGCAAACAGCCTCAAATTGTGCCAGGGAAGGTTTAGATCGGACAATATAAAGAATCTCTTCATGGAGAGTGTGATTAGGTATTGGAATAGGCTGCCCAGAGAAGTTGTGAAGTCACTGTCCCAGAAGGTATTTAGAAGATGTGTGGGTGTGGCACTTAGGGACTTGTTTTGATGATGGGAGTTGGAAGGTGATGGTTGGACTTGATGATCTGAAGGTCTTCCAACCTATATGATTCTATGTTTTCTTCTGTTGGAAGAAATAAAGAATGCTCAATTCCTTTCCATTCTATCAGTGCCAGCCTGTTTTTGAAGTAGTCTTCTCACTGAAAGGTCAGTGTTCCTGAGCTTTCATCTGAATTTCCCCCTTCCCACTCTACTGTGTTTTGAGGTGAGAGAATTATAAATTTCCACAGTATTTGCAGGATTGATCCTGCAGATTTGCAGATGATCCTGCAGTATTTGCAGGATCATCTAACGTTCTGGTATGTGAGCTAATGGGATTTATAAAACAGCACTCTGATGGTCTCTGTTTCCATTTTCTGTTTCTTCCCTAATAATTTTCAGCATCATATTTCCTTTTCTTGAACTGTTGTTTTCATGGAATCATCAAGTGTAGCTTAAGATCTTGTCTGTGAGTAGTAATCATTGGTTCTAGGCCCACCATTTTATTTGGAAAGTTTGGATTGTTTTCTCCATGTACATATATTACTTTTACATGCATTAGGTCTAAATTTTAATAGCCATTCATGGACTGATGATAGGTCCTTCTGCTGTTCTTCTTAGCCAGACTTTGTCAAAATAGATGAATATGATAAGCTGCATTTTATCATCTCATTGTTCACCCCCCTTCTACTTATGAATACATTGAACAATGCAGAACCCATGACAGATCTTTGGAACTCTTCAGGTGAACTTCCTCCCTATGAAAATTTACTATTTATTGCTAACTTCTCTTCATATGATCATCTGGACTGTGTAGGATATTTGCTTTCCAGCTGCTTCAAAAGATTATCATTGGGAATTTGGACTATGGTCAGTCCAAATGGTCAGTTTATTTGTTCTGCTAAAACATTTTGGAAGGCCAGGAAGGTGATTTGTATCTGTGGACCACTTACTGTTGCTGTTTAAACCCACATTTCAAAATCATGGTTTTAAGTGTTCTGTTTTCCCATTTTTGCTGACACATAGTTTCAGTGCTTCTGCTCTTACTCAGTTTTTCCAAACAACAACAAAACTAAAAGTGATGAGTTATATTATTTTGCATCATTGCTTTGGGGAATTTACAGGCATGAGGGACATTGAAAAGAATAAGAAATTTATGAATTGCAGAGGTAAACAAGGGATTACTCACTGGAAAGAGTAAGAAATAGATGATTGGACATGAGTGAAAATACTCTTTCTGTCCTAATTCCCAGCGAAGACTGGTGGAAAAACAACAGGGAGGTGCCTATCCCATGCATCATCAGAAGGGGCTGTATCCAAGACACAAGGAGAAGGGTGAATGTCTCATCTAACGTTCTGGTAAACACATGCCTAAGAGAAAAATATGACTAATAAATATTCCAACCTCCTCCATTTTTCTGAGTAGCTCTTACTGAGTTATCTCCCAGGTGAGGTCAGTGCTCATTAGGAGGTAAGATGGGGGTGTCATTAGCAAGCAGAACACTTAGAATAGAACAGAATAGTTCAGTTGGAAGGAACCTTCAAAGACCATCAAGTCAAACTGCCAGACCTCTCAGGGCTAACCAAAAGTTAAATCATATTAATGAGGGCATTGTTCAAAAGCCTCTTGAACACTGAGAGGCATGGGGCATCAACCACCTCTCTAGGAAGCCTGTTACAGTGTTTGACAACCCTCACAGTAAAGAAACTTTTCTGAATGTGCAGTCAGGACCTCCCCTGGTGCAACTTTGTGCCATTCTTGCGTGTAAGTTGGCCATTTAGATATTAAATAAACATTATGCTGTCCATGTGTGGATTGGCTTGTAAAGAAACTAAGTTTAAATTAAAGCATTGGAAGTCTAGCAGAAATAAAGCAGAAAGTATAGCTGACAAAGACGAGAACAGAGCTCAGGGTAAAGACAGAAGGAAGCTGTGGAAAGAAACACCATAATGTAATAGAAGAAATTGTTCTTGCTATTATGAAATGAAAAAATAACAAACAACTATTCAGAAAATAACAAAAGAAGAAGAGAAATAGTGTGTAATGTGCACAATTGCACAATTTTTTATTCTCTGAATTACAAAATGTCCTTTTACAGGAAAATTTTACTCTGTAATGGATAAAATGAAAATGTTAAATTAATATTTCTGGCCCCAATCTTATTTTGAACAATGGAAAAACAAACTGTAAATTTACACTCATCTTGATTCATCTCTCAAAATGGTGTTTGTTTCAGTTACTTCAGTTGGATTCATATTTGGAGATTCAAAGATTATTGTAGTTTGTTTACAGTATTATTCCCCACTTCATAGAGTATTTTGTGATCAAAACACTCTAGCTCTTATCTTACAAATGTGAGCTTATGCTTAGCTTTTTATACCTGAGTAAATGCCCAGGCTTCTGACTCTTCCTGGGCCTGGATATTTGCTGCATCTCTTTCTGGCAAGTCAGACTATGTGTTTATGTCCTCATAGGCTATGACTTCACCTTACAGAAAAGGTCAATTTATAAAGGTGACATTTAAAAAGATGTATTGCACAAGCTAAGTATTTATAGTTGCTTATCTTTCTGGAGAACTTTATACAAATAAGTTAATATTTTAAAAACTTGTGTGATGTACTTGCTTATACATATACATGCTACACATATAGCGTGTATATGTATGTATATGCACATACCAGAATAAAATGGAAGCAATTGAGCCAAATTGTCTTTATCATTTGTTCTGTTTTGGATTTGATGAAAACAAAACCAAAATAGCTTTTCAGGCTTTATTACTGTAAAGATGGTCAGAGTTTCAAGGCAATCCACAGAGATAGTGCAATGAGGGCTGGCTGAGCTGGAATAGACTTACTCAAATATTTCCTTTTTCTTCCTTTTGCTTATCTGGCTGGTGGATTTTGTATTTATTTATTTATGTATTTTTGGCATAGAATTTATTACTGTTGCTAATGAGTGTCAAGTGATTTTTTTTAAAGAAAAATAAACAAATGTTTGATTTATTGTAAATAACATAGATTCAAGCCTCTTGAGAAAGATACAAGGGAGAGATCAGTGTGGGCTCTCAGCTTCCTCTCTTTTTGTTTAATTTCTATTTACATGTACGAGTCACTTGCAGCAAAGACTGGGGCATTAAAAAGCTTGTGCAGTTCCTGGCATGGCTTCTTGAAACTGGTGAAAGCTTGTAGAATGAACGCTGTAAAATTTGGTGTTCTGTGTTTTTTTTTTTTTCCTTTTATTTTTTTCTCCTGAGTTTTATTAAGCAAAACAACAAGTATATTTATTTAACTCCAAAATGAGTTTTAATGGCTGTGACATGGCTTCCTTTTTTGGTGTGATCTGTTCCTTGGACTTTCAGATCTTTTATTCTCTTTCCAGTTACCACTCCCCAGATCTTTCTTGTTTAAGCATTCTTTCCCCTTAAATCACCTATTACAACACTCTGCTCATTGCCTGGCTGCTCTCGAAAAGGAAAACAATATTACTTTGTACACAAGAGTAATGACTGCTTTTGGCAAGCAGGATCATGACTGCTAAGTGCCAGCATTGCATTAGCCAGACTCATGGATTCAGTAGCCTTTTATTTGCTATTTGGCTGCCAGTTTCCCTTATAGGAGATAAAATATAGCATAAGCAAGTCTATGCTTGCTTCAGCTTATCTGAGGGTCTGGAGAACAAGTCTTACGAGGAGCAGCTGAGGGAGCTGGGACTGTTTAGCCTGGAGAAGAGGAGGCTCAGGGGCAACCTTATCGCACTCTACAGGTACCTGAAAGGAGGCGGTAGCGAGGTGGGGGTTGGTCTATTCTCCCAAGTGCCTGGTGACAGGACGAGGGGGAATGGGCTAAAATTGTGCCAGGGAGGTTTAGGTTGGATATTAGGAAAAACTTCTTTACTGAAAGGGTTGTTAGGCACTGGAATAGGCTGCCCAGGGAAGTGGTTGAGTCACCATCCCTGGAGGTCTTTAAAAGACGTTTAGATGTAGAGCTTAGGGGTTTAGTGGAGGACTTGTTAGTGTTATGTCAGAGGTTGGACTCGCTGATCTCGGAGGTCTCTTCCAACCTAGACTATTCTGTGATTCTGTGACCTCCAGGCAGTATAAGCATCATAGCTAGGGCAACAGGAAATTCTGTGCAGGTTTTCAGACTTCTCAACATAGTTAAATTCAAAGGATTGTAGACTCTGTCCAAGGTCCACTGTGCTCTACAGAAGGTAAATATTTTGTCTCTTCATGATTTTGATCAGCCATTTGTATATAAAATCACACTTTCGTCGTCTGATGTTGGATTCTGTTTCATGCTTGATTCAGCAAACCCATCATCAATATTCTGATCTTTAAAGCAGGTCTCTGAATTGAAGTCTTATAATGTTTTAATAGTAAGAAAACATTTTTTCTCAATTTTTCAAAAATATTTTTGAAAAAAAAGTATTTTTGAAAAAAGACCAGACAGCAGTGTGTGGTCTGGTTCACAGGTAACTCTAGTCAACCTGTCAAAAATAAACAAATAAATAAATAAATACATTGTCTATCTCCCTATACTGTCTGCCCAGATAATGCAAAAAGCTGGAGCAGTAGTGTGGTGGTGTGGTATGTGCATGCAAAACACATAGAGTGATTATTCACTGCTGGGAGGCTGCCTATCACAGCAAGGTGCCTTTTAGGGGATATGTTGTCACTGTTCAGTTTGGGGATAACGATTGTAATTTGAGTTCAAGAGAAAGGTTTTAGTTTGGTGGCATTTTGATAAACTTTCTCTGGGAAACTTGAGAAGTAGGAGTATTTTAGGGTATTTTTTCAAGACAAAAACTGAGGTTTTTGACTTGGGTAACATTTTCACTCTCTGTATGAGAAGACCCAGACATTTGCTTTCAAGTGCCAGAAATGGGCAGGAAGAAATGAGAAGCTGTGACAGGATGCCAAGTGCAATGAGAACAGTGTGATTATGGGAACAGGTGGTTTGCTCCAGCCAGATTCAAGTCATTAATTTGTTGATTCAATTTTCTTAGCCTAGGTGAAGGTTTAGTAATTATAATAGCACCCAGGTAGGGGTAGAATTAGCTGAAGTAAATCAAGTAAAATGTTCGCTTATTAGATGTCTATGTATAGATAAAGCAAGTTTTACGTGTAGATTGAAGGCATAGCTATCAGGAATGTAAATGATTACTATTGGGCTTGCTATAAGGAGCTTTCTTTGAATAGAAAGATTTGTGTTTCCCTCTGCTCTCCCAGAGGCTCACCCAGCATTGCTCTCTGGCTCAGCTCCGGCCAGGTCTCTTTTGGAGCTGTCTTTAGCTGGTTCTGATCTTACATGGGGCAATTTCTGGGCTCTGCTCACCAAACCCTTGCAATGTAAACCCAATACAAATATAATTTCCTTAAATATAAAAATATCTTACTTTTACTTACTGGCTTTTGCAGGCTGACTTTGCTTTGAAAAGATCCTTATTTTTTCACAGGGATATTTCATATTTCAGGTGTCAATCTTCTGGACAGTATAAACAAACAAATGAAAAATCTTGCAAAACAAGCAGATGATTTGGGTGGAACTTATTTATTTTAATTTTGAACTTTGGAAATAATTGAACGTGATGGTAGATGTCCATAAATTATATTATTTTTAAGCTCTGGGCCAACATACAAGAAATTTCGAATGGCATCAGGATTTGAAAAAAATTGTGAATGCCTCCTTGGATTAAAAAAAAAATAAATCTTGTTTTGGTTGGTGTCTCTTTGGCTTCATAAATCTGGTGTTTTTAACTGCATATCTGCAAAGCTTCAGTGGGTCGGAAAGAAAATGTCCATTCAGCACAAGCTTGTCTTTAGCCCTATGTCTGGACATGGGAAGGGTCTGTCCCTCTGGAGACCAGAGCAAGGGTATGAGCGGGCAGAGCCTCAGGAGGAAAGATTTCAGCCACATCAGTGATGTAGTAGCACAACATCTGATGGCTGAGGAAATTTTACCAGTAGAAATTTATGTGTTTAAGAGATTAAGTGCTGGGTTTGTGGCTTGGACTTTTCAGCATTTTAAATTCTACTTAAGGTGTCTAAGTGCTTTTGGAAATCCCAATCTTAAATTGACATCTGTATGCCTCTGTATTAGAGGATATATTTGTCCCTCTGACCAGTCTTACTGCAATGGTACTTCAGCTGGTATGTACCTGTGTGATTTGTTTGAATTTTCTCTTTGGTGGTTTGGGAACTTTTGCATCATTTTTAACTTATAAAATAGGGATGATACCTCTTTGCAGTTAAACACAAAACAAAACCAAACTGAAAACAAAAACAAAAGAAAAAAAAAAGAAAAGAAAAGAAACAATACCACAGAATCATCCTATGAGAGGTTCTTAAGTTTGTTTTGGGTGCTGGCTGCCATCAGTAGTTGCTCATTTCTGTCCTTTGTCTTCTTAGTTGGTTTGTGGAATTAGTTGAAAAATAAACAAGCAAAAACATATGTGGCTTCACTCTGAATCATTTCCCTGATCTTTGTGTGCTGTGATACCTGTGAACAATGGTAATAGCCCCAGTGAAGAGGTGGCCTGGAAAGGAGCAAGAGGAAAGGAACTCCTTCATCCACTGCTGCCACTGAGGGAAGCTGTTAACTGGTCCCTAAGGCTGTTCTTTGTCACCAAAATAGTCCTGACCTCAGGGAAAACCTTAAAAATAAGCCAGCTTTGGAAAACAACTTGGAGAGCCATGTACAAGCAGAGAGAGGGACAGGAATCATAAGTGGCACTGCTGAGGATTTCCTTGCTGAAGAGGTCCCATCCGGTGTTGCCTCCTTGCTACCAGCTCAGTGCTTCCTCATGCCTGCTGCCCTCACCTGGGAACAGCAAATTTATTGCTTTGGAAATGTCTACAGCTTTGACTTTCCCAAATTCATTTTTAATCAATACTATTCCCATCTATTCAGTTATCATGCTCAGTATTTTTTACGTGGATATTTGAAAACATCTGCTTATTTTAAAATTCAGGTTGATGTTTAAATTAGGTGTATTTCTACTATTTTCACTCTATTTTTTTTTCAAGAATAATAAAAGTTTTAACTTTTTTCCTTTTGTTGCACATGAATGTGGTTGAAAACATTTTTCTTTCTGTTTGAACACCAGTAAAGATTCATTGGAAGCTCAAGGCTCTCAATGAGAGCACTGAATTAGCTATGTTTTTCAAGACAGTGCGTGAGGTTGCTCCTCTCGTGGCCCAAGTGATACTTATATCATCTTAGTGATAGTTGGTTTGTAACTGGTAAAGGACGAAGAAAACAAGGATGTAAATTGAAATGTGTTCAAAATGGAAACATTGGCTTGAATTACAACTTCAAAATGGCATTAAACTGTGAAGGCTTCAGTAGCACAGAGTGTATTCTATCTAATACCTTCACCTATATTCAGAAATTAACTTTTTTGCCTTAGGAATAACATCTAAAAACAATTTTTATCTAACTTTTTTCCTTTTTTTCTGGTATCTTTAGGACTTTGTTAAAGTGAAGAAATAATTACAGAAATATAAAAGAAAAATATTTTTAATTAGTAGTTGACTTAGTAGTGGCAACGTTAGAACTGCAAGAAGGGTGCATCATTTAAGACAAATGTCATCTCCTGAGACCATTGTAATGTAGAAAAACTAACAAAGACATACAAAACTAGTAACACTGATTTGGAAATTTCAGACACATCTATAGTTTGCAGGTACTGAGAGGTAAAATGAGGTATGTGTTGATTGATTCTATGTATTGAGGAATATGATAAAACATATTAAATGCAATATTTCTTATTAATATTTTATTTATCTTGACACATTCTGTAACATGGCTTGTTCCCTGATGATTAGGAAACACAAGTGGGAAATGGGTAGTTGTGGAAAATGACAAGTAGCTCTAAAATTGTTTTAAAGGTTTTGTTGTTGTTGTTGTTATTAGAATTTTGGTATAGGTGTTAGGATGGACATAGAAAGAAGAAAAATAAAGGAAACGTCTCTATTTCCAGAGATTCCCTTCCCTAAAAGCTGCTCCATTGGTTATTTTACAGTTACAGGTCTTCCTCTAATGGTAATTCCCAGTGCTCTTTGTAGGCAGAAAACAACTTCTCTCCTCCTCAGAGGGAGGAACATACAGATGCCTGTATTGAGGTTGTCTGCACTGATGAGGAATGAGGAGGCCTAACGCAGCCCCAACACTCCTGGTTCTTGCTCAGAGTTTGCCTGGCCAGGAGCAGGAGGAGTGAGGCAGAACAAGAAAATTGCTAACTTATCTACTCTGGCAGCCTGTCATTAGCCTCAGGAAGCAGACAATTCAATCCCAAGAGCTGCAGCTTTCTCAGTGAGCTGACCTGTGATTTTCCATTAAGTGGAAGGAAGAGCTGTTGCTTTGTCAGATACCAGGAAAGCAATCTACAGCCAACTGACAGAATACTTGCATTTGGTTTTCTGATCTTTATGCTTTTCATAGGAATAGTAAAATGTCCTTTGTTTCCATAACAACAAGCATCCAGATAAATTCTAAAAACACCTCTGAGTCTGTTTGTACACAATATGACTATCACTATATTAGAAATTACTGGAAAGTACTTAACAGTTGGAAATATGTTCTGATAAAATCTGCATTTTAGGGAGGGAGGAGTGACTCATGGATTTATGATGAATGAAGCCTTTTGAGCTAGATTTAGATGTTAGATTTAGTTGCAGTGCTTCCTTCAGTTTTCCACATCCTTTGGCTTGACATGGATCTTGTATTAAAAGACTTTTTGAATTGAAGGAGACAAAATAGACATTCTTTAGGAAAGTCATTGGTATTGTAGATACTGAACATTATTTGATGGTATAATGACCATAATCCAAGATCACAGGACTGCATCAGCGAAGCTGCCTTCCCTGATGAAAGAAAAGTGCAGAAAATGCGCTGACAGGAAAAATCACACTTCCTGCGCATATTTTTTAGTTTACCTGCCATTTGTTACATCTCTCAGCTCTCACTTACGTCCACATTTTCAGCCGTAAGACCTGCTGACACTCGGAGCTGATTGCCCTCTGCCCATGGCCTGGGTACCCTTGTAAGGGTACGTGCGTGTTTTCTTCTATGACTATGAACACTCAGTAGCTTGTAATGCATCTGCATCCGTTTTCCTGACGGGAAAGAAAGAATTAATCCCCCACAGAGCAAAATCAGAAAAACCCTTGTTACAAAGGATTGGAAGTATATTTTCCTGCCCAATATTTTTTGGTGTTTTAGGATATATATATTTAAAATTAATTTATTTTTGTTATTCTTTAAGAACTACTGAAAAAAAAAATGTATGAACTTCAGTTCTTAACTCCTTTGGATGTACTTTAAGAAAAAATAGGCAATGCTGCATCTCACAGCTTTTTAATTCCAGTGAATGGAATATGAAGAAAAACCCATTCAAGCTGGAAGGAAGGTCCGACTGTCCCATTTTTAACAGTGAACAAAGTTAACTACCAGAATGACTTTCTTTAGGTTCTCACTTGATTTATGGTCTTTTTGAATCACAGTTTTATATTTTTCTCAAAGGCATAGATCAGCGCTGTCAGAAATAATTGTCTTATGACAGGAACTTCTCTACTGTTCTGGGACACGTCCTGTGTGGGAAGTCAGAGGATGATAATGCTTCTTTCTGGCTTTCAGTTCTTTCCTCTGAGAATACCAGTATTTCATAGATAAAGAATTTAGACTTAAGCATGCTTGTGAGAAAGAAAAGTGCAAAAACATTATTTTGCACAATGGTAGATGTGAGAACAAATGTTTTTATATGATCATAATGTAAAAGCGCTATTTTTGTGTTTTTTTTCACTGTAATAATTTAGATGACTATTAACTACAAAACAATATTGCGGCACTTATGTCAGTGATTTCTGCTATGCTATACACTTCCCTCTTTATTAGTGTCTTCTTTAGTGTACAGTAGAGGAGAAACTTTTTTTTGATTGAGAAGTACATTAGAAACAGAGCAGATATTGAGAAAGAAACTGAAAAGCTCTCTCTAATCCTCTAATTTTTTTTCAATTCATCAATATCTCTTTGCAATACTGATTATGCCAACCATCAGTTCATTCTTCACTTGATCCAAGACCTTATCCATCTAGTGTTTATTTCAATGCAGCATCATGCACAGATATTCTGGCCAATTTTATTGGGCATGGCATAAGCACAGGGCAAGAAAGCAGCCCTTTCCAGAGGATATTTGTGTCAAAAATAATCATCCATGAGTCATGACTGTACTATCAATAACCTTTTACATTGTTTGGTTTTAGAAACAGGTACCCCTGAGAGCACTAAAAATAGATTTTACCCTTTCTTGTTATTTCTTCAAGATGCACAAATAACATTACCTCTAGCCATACTCCTAAATCTCCCACTCTTCTGTATCTCTCTCTTTTTTTTTTTTTTTTTCCTTAAAATTAGTATGAGAATTAGAAACAATTATAAAATAGAACTTATATGTTCAAAATACAGTGTTTCTGGAGCAGATGGATTTTGGAAAACTCTGAAAGTAAATAAGACACAGATCATGCCAAGTAAAATTTCTATGTGTAATTCATGTAAATTAAGCCTATGTGCCTAAAACTTTGAACCAGCAAATCCCGCTTGAGTCTTATTAATGGTACTGCATAGCTGGTTGGAAAAATTGGCAACAAAGGCAGTGAAGGGATCTACAGACTTAGTAAGACAATACTGTATTGCATTTCATTGAGTTCACATTTAAATGTTTTCCTTTCAAGTCTAATGGCAAAATAATTGTTAGTTAAAACAAATCCTCAGCTCTTGGAGAAGGCTAGATCATGAGCTTTCCACTCACCAAAACTGCACCTGATACGTATATTTTTTAAGACTTAAACTTGAAAGTCCCTTTCAACAAATCTTACCTATTTAACCCAATCAGGCATTATTTAAATAATAATAATAATAAGATCATCGACATATATTTTTAAATATTTTGTAAGCATGGTTTTATGATCAAGGTGAGTACTGCCAAATCTTCTCTGTCCAATTCTACAAATTTCAATGTATTTATGATTCAGCTATTCACTTTTCTTACTAGAATTATGGTATCCTAAATATTACTGACTGTAATAGACACTTACCATGCAAGAATTATGTTTTAGTTCTCTGTGTAAAAGTGCAGTGGCTTTATTTTATGTGCTGAATGGTGATGTACAGATAATAAAATCTCTCAATGCAAGTTAGAGAAAAACATGTACTATATGTAGTAATTAGGCTGGGGTAGAATTCATAGAGAAAATGAATTGCCAAGAAAAGGAGAACAATGTAATTTTCTTTCTAAAAGAATCACTAAGGTCAAATCTTAAAATCAGACAAAAAAATGTCTTGGTTCCTATGGAATTCTAGAAAATGGCATGCTGCTAGTAGTGAGGATTAATGTAAGTAGTGCTATAGCTGAAAGTGGGTTTGGATTTTATTTTTTTAAAGTGGAGGACTTCTCTCTGTTTGTTCAACAGAGTGACACATTTTTTACAGGGCAGTAGTTAAAGCAGCATTAAAGTGCCATTGACATCATCCAGTTACTGCTCTGACTTGATTATATAACCTCTTTTGTGCAATTTTCATGCTCTGCTCTGTTTGAATGTTTTTACTATGCTGATGGCTGTTTTTCATTTCCTGCTGGGATGACCTTGAATAAAAAAAGAATAAGAATAAAGTAGACATAAGCAATGTAGTCTTGCTGGCATTTGCAGTTCTTTTGTTCTGTGTTGAGAAACAGTAGTTTGGCATTTATGGTATAGGCTATTTCTGCTGGGTTGTAATTAATCTTCAGCTATTAGAAGAAAATAATGTTTCTCTTATTTCATTCTTTTGAATTTGCCACTGGTGATGTGATCCACTTATGACAATTCCTACCTTTTTAAAACATCTAAAGAGAGGTAAACAAATGGTCAATGCAATAGTCATTCTTTAAATTAAATTATTAATTTAACCTATTAAACCAAATAGATTGAATAATTTAATATTTATTTCATTTTTTAAATTGTTTCCTCTTTCAGAAAAGGAGAAGGAAAATAACTGGTTTGTGCTTTTTTTTTTTTTTTTCCTTTCTCGATTCAGTGTATATGCAGCTGATGGAATTATTATTTTTCTGTTTTGGATTTTCTTATTGGTGCTGATTAGCCACACTTAATAGATGAATAAGTGAATATATGGGCTTTCACACCTAGATCTCTTTCAGACTTTTTATATCTCTGAGTTTCAGAGAGATTATAGTAACAAGGACACCATTGTTTGAAAGCATTTTGCATTATTCCCACTGATTCTTATCAATCCAAATCCACCATCTCCTTTTAATTTCTCAGATTAAAGTGATAAACTTTATATTACTATGAAGTTTACAAACGCTTCCAGAGGAAGAGATTTAGCTTTAAACAATTTTCACTGGAGATTTTAAAGTGTCTGCCTTTGGGGTGGGGTTTTGCTATAGGGCTTGTACTTTTATGGTCTAAACTTCACATTTGAGAGCTTCCAGGTTTTAAGATACTTAGGAGAGTAGTATTTTTCTAGATATTTCCATTTTGCTGCTGTGGTGATTATGCTTCTCTTGTACTGAGGAAATATCTCTGACCTGGCAGGGATTTGAATTTGAAAACTTTCAAGTCCTAAATCAATGCTAAAGTACCATTTAATCTGTGAAATGATGTAAGGTACTTACCTTCACTGCTAATGAAGATTCAAGATTTAATTTCATTTTCAGTGTTTTTGTTGTTGTAGTTTTTGTTTTGTTTGTTTGTTTTCTTTTGTTTTCTAATGAAGATAATAGAAGTCATTAATGTGTCAATATCATGTTTCAAACAGCAGCTGTTCTTGGAGAAACCTGGTAGTTCTACTTTTTTTTTGGAACTGATGTTTTTGTTTGATTGTTTGTTTCACTAAGTATAATTGCTGTGCAGTGTTTCTTAGAGTAAGTAAAGTAATATTTTTTTTCATTTTTGGACAAGAAAAAATTATGAAAAATGCTGGTAAATTCCAAATGATTAAAGGGATCTTCTACAGGTTGGAAGTAGAGGTGATGTGGAACAGCAGGTCTACCCAAAAGTGTTAAAAAAGGTAGTGTCTCATGTCACAGAATTATTTGAAGTTAGTACAAACCATGCTTTGTTAGTCCTCCTTAGCCTCAACACTGAACAATAACAAATAAATGTATTATTCAAAAATTATTCTCTCATCTGCGAGGGAAATAGGGCTTATAGCCTAGGTTTACATTCTTCTTTATCAAAATCAGGAGAGCTGTAAACAGATGATGAAATTACACATCATGCTTAAAAGTTTCCGCTTGAATATAGAGAAGTTCTCTCAAGCATTCTGTAACAGTAGAACAAAAAGTGACAAAAATAAACTCAGTTTTATCCCTTACATTAGCCCAATATTTTGACATTATTTGGGAGGTATTTTGGTGATTTCAGTTATTAAAATTGAAATCTATATTTATATTATGTTTTGTAATCTTACTGTTATACCTAGCAATGAGCCTTCGGTTTAATTTTTGCTTTGGTTTCCATCCTGCACCCAGGAGGATGGACTATCAAAGTTCTGAATGTTTTCAGCTGTCTTTGCAGTTATTAAATGTTTTATGTTATGAAATGTTAATGTTCTAAGGCTTTTGTATTGAGGTTCAAGTGCACTGTAATTAATTCATGGAACACTGTATAAAAAAGATGTGTATAACCTATAACAATGGAAAGAATACTTGTAGTTTTGATATGAGATTTGAAATCTTTCTAATCTCACCATTTGTCTCAGATGTGAGTGTGAGATATAGAGTTCTTTGCTAATGCCCTGCAGATGGATTGCATACATACACAATGGCACAAGATATGTTTTAAAGTAAATTATCACGATACATTGTTTTTATATCCATAAATTGGATAAGAATTGGCCAACTATGTTTGTATATATATTTAGAGAGATATCTATGAATGAAGCAATAGTTTAACAGGTTATTTTTTACTTTTCCTTTCTTATTAAAGATCTTAATATGATTTTGCATCATGATCACTTTATTTCTGACATGAATTAAAAATGAAAAACATGAAAAATCTTTCCCAACATACTCTGTATACAGCTGTTAAGGGATCTTAAGGAAATCCCTCGTGGCTAGTGAAGTGCCGGGTAGGTAGTCTGTAGGCTGAGATGAAAAGGTCATGGCTGGGGTGGAGCAGGAGGAGAGCCGGTGCTCTCCTTCCCATTGCGTCCTTCATCAGGAAATTGCCTGTTTGCCCTATTTGCCCCGTTTGGGGAAACTCCTTTTGTATGAGCTGCTGCTTAGTGAGTGCTTATTACCTGGCAGCAAATAGGTTACCAACAGTGACCGGGGGGAGGGGGGGACGGGGAGGGGGGGACGGGGACGGGGACAGGGACGGACTTGTTTTGATGTTGAATATCCACAACTGGTTGCCAAGCCTGCCACATTTTGAAGCATGTAATGAGAGTACATAACATGTTGACAGCCCTGCTTTTAATCAGTTTTATTTAGAACAGTTCTTTTTGTTGTTGTTTTAGTTTGAGGAAAAAACAGCACCTTTAAAAGTCAAATATATGCCAAAAGGAATCTGAAGTAGGATTATTAAAGTACACCAAGTCTCTTCTTTTAAAAAACTAATGAAATGTAGAGCCTTAACTCTCTGCCCAGAATGTTGTTTTGCAATAATCACAAAACAAAAGGATAAACAAAAACTACTTGGTGTGGATTTTGTGTTTAAAAAAACAAACAAACAAAAAAAACCTTTTTAAAAAAGTTTCAGTTGTAATTTCAGTGTATGGTTTGTTCTGAATAAAAGCAGTTCTTTCTTAGTGAGGGATTCCTGTATTTCAGACAGAGTCTAATAACAAACTTTCTAAATTGGCTTTTCTTGTAAGTTGCTTGATTTTTAAGTTCAGTATATTTCAAAGCTGCATAGCTCACTGTATATTCTATTGTGTGATTTTCATGCTCCAAATATTCTTTAATGCATTTCAGTATATATTGCTGTATTCTATAAAATACTTTTTATAAACTTCCAATGCATTTACATGCCTGAATTTTGTCTTGCTCATTAGAATGTATTAACAGAGAACGCAGTTTTCATTATTGTGTACTGCCAGGGCAGTGGAGTGCTAAGAGCTCCCATGGGAAAATTAGTTTATATATGACAGTAGGAGCTGCATAATATTATTTATATATTTCAAAGTTTTCATCTTGTTTAATTAGATAAAAATACTGTTAAAAGTTATTTCTGATTGCTAATTTGGAACTATTATTAGACTACTGTTGTTAAAAATAGGCTCCTTCAAATAAGGAATTTATCAAAGTTTATTTTCATCCAGACAAAAAGTATCTGCAGCCCAACTTGTTTGCTTATTAATACAAGCTCTTAGTCACACAAAAAAGAAAAATACATGGTGTTAAAATTTAACATTTCACAAAGAAAGTGCAAACCAGAGCCATCATTTCAGATAGTTCAGCAAATTTAGAAGTTAGATACACATCATTCACCATTTTGTGTCATACAAAACCAACTTTTTATTTAGGGCTATTCTTTCATTTTGCATTTATTTATATGGCATACAACTAGATCTTACAGATTTGCATTAAAACATTTAGCAAGGGAAGCCTGCTAAACAGCTGCTTGTTGCACTCCTTTTGCTGCATGCTGTTTGGCATCTGCATCTGCAAGCAGAGCCATGGGACCCAGCCTGCTCGCAGGTGCTGGAGCGCGCCTCCAAGGGCGTCCAAGTGCTAAACTGTCAGTGTGCTCCCTGGCACGTTCTTGGCCCCTGCAACCTCCTGCTTACCCGAACATTTCCTGCTCGTGCTCCATGACTTAGCACAGAGCAGATGACACAGGGCCAGGAAAGTAATCCTGGGAGTAGTTGGTTTACGATGCATAGTTGACGTCATTTGTAAATGAGAGCAAAGAGATAACAATATTAGCAAAGCATTTAGGGAGGTCAGGCAGAATTGCCCTGAAGGAAGATGTTTAGGTACTGGAACAGAAGCCCAGACAATTCAATATAAGAAAGTCGCAGTAGCCTCCTTTTCCCTAAAGGTGTTTTTGTGTTGTCTAGGTATAATTTAAAGGAATAAATATTTTCACTGTAAATATGTAATACAGGCAACGACCTGAATTAGGAGGCAGGCATACTAAATTTACAGTTAGTTTTAGATGTTTATCCAAAAAACAATTATAGTATTCTAAAATCCCATGCTGTCATCGTAAGTGCATTATTTTTATTGATTGTTTCATTTATTGTTTTCCTTTCAGTAATAATTGGTAACTGATAAGGAAGGGAAAAAAAAAAAAAAAAAAAAAGTCAAAAACTGAGGTGGACTGCCTCAGGCTACTGCTTCCACCATCCATTGCCATCTGGCAAGTAGCAGGATTTGGACATCAGGATTGATGAGCTCCAAAGCAGATCATACAGCAGGGATTCAGTTGGTTTATAAAAACAAAATGAGGGAAACCCATAAGGGTTCTCATAAATGGAAGCAAATGGACAGGGAACAAGCTTTGGGGAGCAGGAAAGGAGGCAACATGGCTGGGCAGGAACTAGATTGAAAAAGGGGCGAAGAACCTCATCCTGCTGATTAACCACATGATTTCAGCAACACAAAATATACTTCTGGATTTTTAACATCTGTATTGTAATGGCCTTGTTGAATGACTGGTAGTTTTCAGCAGTCCAACACAGTCTTTATTTCTGCCATCATTACTCCAAGGTGACAGGTCCCAGTGCCCTGCTTGCTAGTCAGCTTTTTACTCCTGGTAAGCTTTTTGCTCCCATCCCCTAAAATGCAGTTCTCAAAGCTGATCTTGAACATGGACTATACCATGGTATGTTGACATTTCAGGCCTGAAGAACAGTGCTCCTGTTTTGTATAGTACATGCTTTTTTTACCACTCTGATACAGCATTGTTGGTTGAGGCTTTTTGTTGTTGTTTTTTACCCAAGCCAATAAGACTTGAAAAACTGGTGGCTCTCTGGTAGTTCCCTGTCTCACCGCTGTTCAGTTAATTATTTCCACTTCTCAGGGATTTATAACTTCAGGCTTGTTTCTCATCTCAAACGTCCTCCAGAATATTTTTAGTCACTCCAAACTTGTCAGCATCTGTATGAACCTTACTTTTAACCTTACTTTTTCCTTCTACAATCTTCTTGAAATATTTAATACCTTATGGCAGATTTCTGCCCAGTTCTACTTAATGCAGCCTTTCTGTTCAGTAAGTAATCTTATTCTCTATCTTATTTCTGCCAATTTTGTTTTACACTTGTTTTACAGAAATTTCCTCCAAGCCTTATTTCTCTGGTTTGTTTATATAAATGCCCTGTATCAAAACCCCAAACTAATGTGCATAATGTATACTCTTATTTCCTTATCCATGGTTTATTATCCTGATAGATAAGGAAATTAAGACAGTTTGAAATAAACTGTTCTTGAGAAATCTACAGCGGTCATGAATTAACATTTTTATGTTCTCTGTGTACAATAAATAGCTTATGAAGCATAATTATAACAATTTAGAGAACAAAAAACATTATATTTGTTATTTGAAGCAATTGATAATGTTTGTTCTAAGAATAACAGTGCAATAAGGATGGTGGTTGTGATCTTTCACATTTTACTTACTTCCATTTGATTCCCTTCTGTTTGCTTGCCAGAGATGATGTGGTCCTGCTTTATGCACCTGTCTTTCATGAGGTGCTAGGGAAGATGGCAGACCAGATCTGGTCGTCTTCTTTCCTTGCAGTCCCTCTCTCACTTTTGTGACCTTCCAAGCAAGCCAATTCAATTTGCTAATCAGGCAGAAAATATTTTTTTCTTTTCTTTTCTTTTCTTTTCTTCTTCCTTTTGCATGGGTCCGTTGGTCATCAAAATGAGTTGATTGAATCTCTTTCTGAGCATCTATAACTCCATGTCACTGATTTCTCTTCAGCATCTCACTTGAAAAATCGGAGTTTGCTTCTTGGAGAAATTCTCATTAAGCTATGAATATAGCTGGAAGCTGAAGGTGGTGAAGACATATCAAAAGTTAGGATAAAGTATAATTAAGTAAGAAAATAAATTGCTTCAAGCAACTGGATTTACAGGTTTTAAAAGGAGACCAACAGAAGGCACCTATGCCTCCTTATCCAGAACAGAAGAGTGGAGTAGCTTAGAAGTCTTGAAAGCTGTTTTTTCTTTTTTTTTCTGAGCTTTTTTCTGATCTCATTTTTTTTTTCTAAAGTATTACTCTTTTTATTTACAAGCAGCTTTCAGAATATGAAGACAATTCCATTGAGTGAAATACAAGCCAACATCCCATTACAAGATGCTTCATTGTAGAAGAGAATACCCTTCATGAACACAGGTTTAGCCTAGATGCAGACTTCAGCATTGACTGCTGGGGCTGTATTTGGTAAATCCTCTGCTAAACCCTGTCAAACTAGAATTGTTTTGCTTCTACCTTCATCTACATTTAAGGTTTATGGGTGGAGGCTGGTCACAGCGGTCCCCAAAGACTTGTGCTTAGTTCAGTTTTTCTTATGAAAAAATACATAATTTTTGTTTGTTTGCTTTGCTCTTAATAACATGATTTTTTTTCTTTATTCTACAGAGATCTAAGATTTAATAGGATTAAAGAAATCCAACCTGGAGAATTTAGACGGCTTAAAAACTTGAACACACTGTAAGTTATTTTTCAGCCCTAAGGCCCTTTTCCCTTTTGATTTAATATGGTTAACTTGATACTGTGCCAAATTTACTCACATTTCACAGGTAAGTAGTCTAACAAATTTCAGCTCTAGTATTTACACAGGTGAGGGAAACAAGGTTTAAGTCCAAAGTATTTGAAAGCAAAACCAGATATATGTCTGTTAAAATAAAAAAGGAAAGTATTTGCATCCTAACATTTTATTAACATTAAAACATTCTTTAATTGCAAATAGAAAAAAATACACAACTTTACTGTATCATTGTTTCTAATTTGTGATAAATATTTTAGTTGTAATATCACATATGATTAAATATGTAGTCACAACAAAGCTGTTCAAAGGTTCAGGTGTTCAAATGTGTTGCAGTTACAAAATATTTGATAAGATCTGTTTCTAATGTTTTGATCTTTCTTATTCTAATACCAGCCAGGATGGCAGAATTTGGAAGGTTTTGTTCCTAGTAAGCTTCCTTTTGAGATCTCGGTTACTATGTATGTATGTAAAGAGAAGACCATGTTTTGTAAAAGACATTTTTTATGCATCCATAATGCAATATGGGCATTATAGATTTTTTTTAATTTTTTTTTTACTTAGTGTTTCCTTTGTCATTCCTTCAAACATTACTTTTGAAATGGTTGCAAGCATGTTTCTGATGGATAACTGCACATTTGTGAACACAGACAGTTGTGTCTGTGTGTGATGTGAAGACCTTAGTACACAGAACAACACTAAGAAATATTCAGGGAAAGTTACTTAAATGCACCTGCTAATGACAAATCTTTGATAATGTCAATTTTATCAAATTCAACCATCTGTGTAATTGTGGCACCAGGATTTACATACATACATCTTAGATGTCTACAAAAGCAACATTATTTCAGTTTTTACTTTTTTTTCTAGTTTTTCCAGACTTTTCTCTTGCAAGGCAGTGACTGAGGATCTGTAAACACTTAGCAGTTTTTCTGGTAGCAGTTACTGTTAGCAAAAAAGTCTTTTGTTTTATTTTTTTTTGTTGTTGTTTTCATGCTACATTTACACTGTTACACATTTTTTCATAACTGTTCTTGTATGCTAAATAATTTTTTCTTCGTTTCTTTTTATAGGCTTCTAAACAACAATCAAATTAAAAGAATACCTAGTGGGGCATTTGGAGACCTTGAAAATCTGAAATATCTGTAAGTTAAATGAATGTCACATTTTTGTATCAATACATAACTGAACTTATTCATTGGGAAGCATTTTAATCTGATTTAATATCTGAGGTGATACACTGCTTTGAAAATGAGTGAAATAATTTATGGGGCACGGACAACTGTGAACCTGTTTCTGTAAGTAGGTGATTTGAAATTTGGTAGACTTCAACATCTGTTTGTATGCAGTAGATTTTGAAAGACTTACTAGTTGCTGCTAACTATATGTAACTTAGAAATAAAAGTCAAACAAAATGAAAAACTACCTATATGATTGACCATGAGGTTTATGTCTCCAGGCAACCTGTTTATTTTGAGAATAAAATGTTAAATAAATGTTTTTAACAGTGTATTAGTTATCCAAATAAGCAAAGAGCACCCCAAATTGTTATTTTTATGTGTAAAAAGACTAATGTTGAATAATAACTTGTCATGGATTCTCAGCTGTAGTCTCTGGAGTCTTCCTTATGTAGTGTCACATAGAAAAGTCTCACTCCATTTTCTTGGCATATTGGTCATTGTTAAAGTGCTGTACAGAAAAAAAAATGGTGACTTTGAGATTTCAATGTTTCAGAAACAATTCAATTTAATTTTCCACATAGTTTTTAAGAATGCAGCCTGAATTTACCTCTAAGGGGGTGTAAGAAGAAAGGAAAATAAAAATCACATAAATTTATGCAGGTATATTTCTTGGCTTCCAAAGCTGTTTGATCACATTTCCTGGTCTTATTTTTATATGTGCTGTCTTGCAGCAATAAAGCTGTTTACTCTCTATAGAAATGGAGGAAAGATAATATTGAACAGAGCATCCCTAATAAATTATTAAAGTCCATGATGATCTGTTATTTTTACAAGACATGTTTGTGTGGTCAGTCTGGTGCTTTGTAACTTGAGATACAAACTATTTCGTAGTGGAGTACTTAAAGTCTCCTAATTCAGGATGTCTAGGTTTCTTTCCATAGCCAGCAGCTATGCAGAGATAGCTGTTCTAATTATTGGAATAATCTGTTCAAATTAGTACATTATTTTCACATGCTTGTTTTTGTAAAGCTGTAGTAAATCTGAGATAAAACTGAACTATGCTCTCCAGTTTAATAAAAGACTGAAAAGAGTTAACTGAATTATAATATGCTTGTTTTCATATACTTGTAATACTGTGTATTGAATGATACCTATATTGCTAAGTGGAAGATTTTTTTCTTTTCCTCTTCCCTGTAAGATTTGGAAACAAATGTGGTAGTTCACTGAATTACAGTTAGCTCTTCTTTAAAAACGTTGCCCATTTTTTTAATAGAATTTAAGAGGATATTTTTACCTGTTTTGATGGCTGTGATATAAATGTTCAGCAGGACTGTACAGCCGTAGCATTACAAAAGTGCTGGTACTGGACAGATATCAGCACAGAAGGCTCAAATGTACCAAATGAATACCGTTTAGCTGTGAAAAGTTCAGTTGAGTAAGCACATGCTAAGTGTATTCTATGGAACAAAGGAAACAAAACAGACTTTTTCCCAATAGCATCAACTGAAGTAGAAATTAGGGGGAGAGACTATATTATTTCCACAAAGTTATAATATTATTTCCACAAAGTTACAATATTGTTTGGAATCGAATGTTATGTAGCCATATTATCCAGAATAATTGTAGGTTTGGGTAGAGTGATCCTATGGATATTTGCAAACACAACTTGTATTCTTCTATTTCATAAAATGAGATTATTAGTCCATGGTGTTACACGTGTCCTTATGAGAACTGAAGTACTGGGTGGCAGATGGTTTTGAAAATTTAGGCTTCACAGTCTCGAGAAAGTCTGTCATTTCTCAATGGCTTTGATTTAGTGAAATATATTTATTAACACTTACATACATTTATATGTATAAAATAATTGCAAATATATACTGCTATATAAAATATGCAAGTATAAAACATAATACAGCATATATGATAAAAATTTAAAAAGCCAATCTATGAGAGACGTCAGGGCCCATTCCTGTGTATTTACTGCAGATCAGTTTTAGCTTTCAGACAAAACTTTTTCAAGGAAACCCCAAATAAGCCTCAGAATTGTCAAATGCTTTTTTGTACTGTTTTTGAAACTGAGCTTATAGCTTTATGAGGTGTGTCTATTATCAGAATTATCTGTCTGGAGAAAAAATTGTAAAAGTTGGTCCTTTAATTATAAAAACAACACTATTCACATAAGATTTGGGGTGCTTTTTTTTAAGGATTATTTGCTTTCTTTTTCTTTATGCAATTGAAATTTTTGCTGTTATATAAACATGTTCTGAAGTTCTATAGACATAAGTTTTTCATGATCTTGCTGTGCTGTTTGTGGTAATAATTTGTCTGAATCCATATACCAAAAGTTGGAAAGTAATATATGTCATTATCCTTGTTTTGCTATGAAACCAAGAGGTTTGTTTCTGCCTTTCTTTCTTATTTCATGTACCTTAGTAATGGCAATCTGGTTCTTTAGAAAGGATGAAAAAAGCATTAGTATCTTGGACCTCATCCATAACATAGTTTCTTTCTGCACTTTAGTAATTCTGTATAATGTTTTAGTTCCCCCTTCTGCAAAGGACAATGTAAACACTACTGTATAAAATAAACCTCTAAAAAGTTGTATTAGTATGAGCAATACAATTGGTAACGTTTGTAATTTGTTGCTGCTGCATATACAAGCATGTTGTTGCATGATGTATATGGTACACTGAATATATTTAATTGACTTTCTGTGACTCATTCAGTTTACTGAACAACTTAATGCTTATTCAGTTAACTGAGTTAGTTGTTATTGAAAGAGGAGAAAGAAAAACTACCCAGCCTTTTAATATAGCTGTAGGCAGGTTTGTGGAAACTGTGTAAGATCCTTCACGATCCTGAAAGTCAACAGTTTATTCTCCAAGACAGAGGACAATTGGGAATTGAAGGAATATGCTTTTGACGTATAAGATGTTAGGACATCTGCGATCAGTAGTGGTAAGAGTGAGGTTAAGACAAAAAAAAAGAAAGGATTTGGGGAGGAGATATTGAAAAATGTAAAATATAGGTTAGCAATTACAAAGAGCTTTTCAGGTAAAGAGAATGTATTTTACTGAGCAGTAAACTAGAAGCTAGTGTGAAGGAAGTGATAGAAATCATAGAATGGTGTAGGTTGGAAAGGACCTTAAAGATCACCTGGTTCCAACCCTCTGCTACGGGCACAGCCACCACTAGACCACGCTGCTCAAAGCCCTGTTCAACCTGGCCTTGAACACTTACAGGGATGGGGCATCCACAGCTCCTCTGGGCAACCTGTTCCAGTGATTCACCACCCTCACAGTAAAGGATTTCTTACTAATTATCTAATCCAAAACTACCTCTTTTAGTTTAGAGCCATTACCCTTTGTCCTATCACTACGATCCCTAAAAAAGAGCCCCTCCCCAGCTTTCTTGTAGGCCTCATTTAGGTACTGGAAGGTCTCCCCCAATCCTTCCCTTCTTTGGGCTGAACAACCCCAACCCCCTTAGCCCCTTTTCATAAGAGAGGTGCTCCAGCTCTCTAATCATCTTTGTGGACCTCCTCTGGACTCATTCTAATACTTCCTTGTCCTTCTTGTGCTGGAGGCCCCAGAGCTGGGTGCAGGACTCCAAGTGAGGTATCACAAGAACAGAGTGTGTGTGGGGGGGAAATCACCTCCCTCGCCCTGCTGGCCATGCTTCTTTTGATGCAGCCCAGGATACACTTGGCTTTTTGGGCTGCAAGCACACATTGCTGGCTCATGTTGAGCTTCTCATCAATCAGCATCCCCAAGTCCTTCTCATCAGGGCTGTTCTCAATCCATTCTCAAGTTGTATTTGTGCTTGGGATTGCCCCAATCAAAATGCAGGACCTTGCACTTGGCCTTGTTGAACCTCATGAAGTTTGCACAGGCCCTCCTCTCAAGCTTGTCCAGGTCCCTCTGGATGGCATCACTTCCCCCCAGCATGTCGACAGCTTGGTGTCATCAGTAAACTTGCTGAGGGTGCACTCAATTTCACTGTTCATGTCATTGACAAATATGTTAAACGGTGTCTGTCCCAGTACTAACCCCTGAGGAACATTGCTCCTCAATGATCTTCACCTGGACACTAAGCTGTTGACCACAACTCTTTGACTTGACCATCCAGCCGATTTCTTACCCACATAGTGCTCCATCCATCAAGTCCATGTCTATCCAATTTAGAGATAAGGATATCATGGGGGACAGTTTCAAAAATAAAAATGGAGAATAAAAACTATTTTGGCAACACTATTGAGGCATGTTCATTTAATAAAAAATGGAAAGGTCAGAAATCAGACATGATTAAGTGGCACTATGCAAATAGTAAATGGGAATTGAGACTGTATGGAACATATCAATTTTGGAAATACCAAGAGGGAACATGCAGCAAGATTTCTTTTGCATTGGTGAATGAAGCAATAGTGCAAAATAGAAGATACATTGTAGGTTTGCCAAACTGCAGATTCGCTTACATCACCCTTCCGAAAATCACATTATATCACATGTGCTTCTGTGCCTTCTACCATTTCTGCTATCACGGCCATGTACTTTTTCTATTCAACACCTCCCATTATTCCTGATTTCATTTCTCTGCACTTCATGCTGACATGACTTTTTATACAGTCCATAAAAAAGTAATAATTTTTTTCTCAGAGAGGATCTAACAGATTTTTATATATATATAAAAAAAAGGAACAACAACAACAACAACAACAAAACTTTTTTTTTTTTTTTTTAATTTTCTGATAACTGATTACCTATTTGTCTGTTCATTTCCCAAGTCTATGATCAGTAAGTGGCCACTATCAGCTTTGCTTGCATTTCTGGAGAGCTATTTTTTTGTGAACCCTTCTGAAAACACTAATAATTGCCAGAAAATAATTTAATATCCAAACAGAAGATATTCCCTTGTCATCTTTATCCACTGTTTATTCATCCTCTAAAGAACTCCAATGATTTAGCTGAACTCCAATGATCAAGCTTTTAGGTAAATCAAATAATAAATGACTTTGTGCCTAATATTACTTTAAATCTGCTAATTACTTTAAATTTAATATTACTTTAAATTCTGCTAATGTGATAAAAATAATAATAATAATTTTCATTTTATTTTTGAATTAAAATTAGTGCAATGTTTGCAAAGTTTCCCTAGTTAGGCAAAGCAGCATTTTAGAAAGACATAAATATTTTTGGAGTGCTACTTAGCTGAATTTTGTGTTCTGCCACCTCTCTCCTCATTAGGTTAGTCTATTTTTTGTCTTTCTGTTAATACTTTCAGGGAAACATCTACACAACTAAATGAAAGTGTGGTTATCGTATGTCACAGGACATATATATATTTTTGTAGTCTTGGGGTTGCTGAGGTTTCTCTGTGGCTGGGGGACATGCTGGACTGAGGTCAGTTGACTACTGCATTGAGGGTTTTCTGATCAACATGGAAAAAAATTGTAGTTTAAAGCTGAATCCTGAATAAAGTCCCACCACTAGGGCTTGATAAGAGCTCCAAATGTGGACAAAAAAGTACGGTGGACATAAGTACAGTGGTAAATATCTGAAAAACTGCAAAGTCATTATCCCAGTCTTTCGCTAACTGACCTTTGTTCTTCACTCTGCCTTACTTGGCCTCCAGAAAAATAAATGAAAATTGCAGCAGTGATTCTAATAAAACTTTTTTTTTTTTTTTTTTTTTTGAGGGGGGTCAGATTCATTCTATTTCTTGAATAAAATTCATCAAATGCAAATGCAAAATGTAAATGTCAAGACGCCTTTAGATGTCAAGGCATCTAAAATCAGTCTGGTTCCTCTTTCTGACCAGAAGTTTAGGATTCAGAGGAATAAGGAATTTCCAAACTGCTAGACAGGGTATATTAAGAATGGTAAATAGCACTTTGGCTGTTCAGTCATTTACATTTTCTAAGGAGTGAGAAGAAATGGTGTATATAAAATACTCACTGCAGAAAAAGGTAGGAATTTAATATTGTATAGATAGGAAAATTAAAGAGATACAAAGTCATAATGACTATGCAATATTACTCACTCTCAAATGAGTTGGTGAATCTTACACTAATCTAAACACACATTTGAATGAAAACTTATGAAAGTTTTTAGTTTTTGTGTTGTTTTTTTTTTTTTTTTTCCCCACATAAAATAAAAACTAATCCCACATCCAAAATAAACCTGATATACCCATTCTCTTTCTTTTCAAATGAATTTCTAACTTTTTATAGCCATTTCAGTTGACGGTATTTTTTTCTTCTGGTTTAATTTGTTCTGACTTTTGGACATTTTAAAAACCTCACAATTTTTGCTTGATAGTTATTCTGTCACTCGAGGAGCTGTACTTTTTTTTTGTTCAGATGCATGTCTATGGTAATTGAGAACTCTTGAACTCTTGAGAACTATTGATTTATTATTGTGTTCAGATCTTGTCAAGTGGAAAACTTCAGACTCAAGGGAAAGACACTACATTGTCCCCCAATGTTGTCTTGAGGTACCATCATATATCTACAACTTTATATTTTGTTAAGGCCTATTGTAAAGTGTTGGCCTTCAAGTCAGTGTAAAAGCTGCCACCAGCTCCAGCAGGGCAAGCATTTTATCTGTTGCTTTAATCATAGAATGGCTTGGGTTGGAAGGGGCCTTAAAGATAATCTAGTTCCGAAGAAGTTTGCGGTGTTTCCAGTAAGTAACCAAAAGCTGTAACAATAGAAAAGCCAAACACATTACTAATAAAGCTAATAAAGCCATTTGTGGTCCCAAGTCTCGTCATCCCTTTTTCATAGACATCCATGCCTGATTAACTCAATTTCAAACCATTTGTCAAACAATTATGAGAAAGTTCTTACTGAGAACCTGTTCCTAACCTAACACAAAAAGAGAGTGGCAGAAACTCCCCATGCAGAAATTGCAGTTATATCTAAACTGTGTGATTTTTCTCAAACAACCTTTCGCTAAACCATCCTTAATGTTAAAAGATTAATGAACACCAGCACATACACTGATCCATCCAGAACCAGTGGACTTTTTCTGTGGAAAAATTATGGACATCACTTGTGAACATACTGGTACTCTGCATATGTTTATTCTGCTTACATGATCAATGACGACCTAAAGTCCATCTTTTATAAGTGATAAAACTAATATGCAATCCTGTTTTATTGATGCAATAGCAATCTTCTGAGTTGTACTTTTTTCTTTTGTAAATTCAAAAGGTGACACAGATGGAGTAATCAAAATTCTCACTGTTCTCTAAATCGAATCAAAAGACAAATTCCATCATAATATGAATATTTGTACCAGTACTCAGATGAAATGTCTTAAAGAAAACAAGAGGCCAGTGACATCCCTGGTGTGTTCTGGAAAAGGCAGCCTGATGCAATTCTGTCCCATTAAATTTAATTTATTTTGACTTTTGGCAACCCTATCAAGAAACTGAGGGGCAAAGAAGCAGTAAGTAATAACAGTGAGAACTGGGAAGCATAAGACCATTTGGGTGACAGCCTACAAGGCCCCAGACTTTTGTTTTTCCTGGCAGATATTTGGGATGAATTCTCAAGTACAAGGTATTTTTATGTGTATGTGTTTAGTTTTTGTTTTGTATTTTTTTTCCTAATATGTAGTAGAAAAACTGTCTTCATGTGTCAACTTAATTCTTCTTTTCCACCTTCATGTAGCTCTTGTTTGTGTACTAATATTACTGATTGTTTCTTGTTTCAGCTATTTGTACAAGAATGAAATCCAGTCAATTGACAGGCAAGCATTTAAAGGACTTGCCTCTCTAGAACAACTGTAAGTGCCTTTTCTCTTCTGTGCTGTCATCTCCATGGTTCCCCTGCAGAGGAAAAGTGCACGTTCTGATCCGTACATCCTGCCTGCATGCTTTGCATGTCTGCCCTCAATGGGTTGTTAGTCAGAGAGCCCCATAATCATCTGCATGTGGAAAAACAAAATTGATCTCTGTGTCAAATTCCTCATTTCTGTGTTTGTCTTTTTTTTTTTTTTTTTAATGATTTGCATTCCCTATGTCCCTATACATTATGAAATAGCTTTGACAAAGAAAGAGCACAATTGTGGAAAATGTTGAAAACTAATGTGTATTGCTTAGAGAAAGATTTTCATTTCATTTCTGTAGGTTTTTTAACATTGCAATTCCTTTGAGTACAGCAGTTACTTACTTTGTTTTTTAGTGTAACTAAAGCTGAATTGGTCTATTGAAGTTTATCTCAATATTGTTATATTTTATAAACAATAAGAGATTTTAAAATTAAGACCTTACTATTATTGATACCTGTTAATGATTGACATATACGGATGTTTAAAAAGTAAGAAAGTTCATTGTTTGTAATGCAGTTGTTTCAGTAATCTTTGTCTTCTAGAAAGATTGATTAGTCTTACACTTTCTCCTCTATAATGACTGAAGATGAATCTCTGCTGAAAATGAAAATGCAGTCAGTAGCATGACAAAAACTGACTGAATTGGTTCTGTTAGGTTTAACTATGTTTTGTTTTATAAACAGAAAGCATTAGTATGCATGATGGTAATGTTTAGAAAAGCAGAAGGAGACAGAAATGCATCACTATTTCAGAATCTGACCGCCAAATAACAATTCTAAACTGACAAGTCTTTGGGGGCTGAAAATCTCTTCTACTACAATATGTACCCGTTTCCTTCTTAGTATAAACCTCTAACAGACTTTAGTGGACATACTGTGTAAAATAATACTTCAGATAGTGTACAAATAATGGAAGCTCATTTTAGAAGGCAGTTGATGCCTTTTGAAGGAAGATCATCTGCACAAAAGCAAAGATTATAAAACATATATAAATGTCATTTGTTCCCTTAACACCTTTCTCTTCCTCTTCCTCTTGCTCTAGAAATGATTACTACAGCATATTGACAGCAACTGTTAGGGCTTAGTTGCATGCTAATAGCAATTCTTGTTTTCTGTGTAGAATTTTAAACACTGAGGCAGATTTATTGAATCACTAATTCTTTAATGTTACTCTGTATAAAATCAAATTTTAAACAAAGTTAGAGTCTCGTAAATAAGTCCTGGCTGTACAAGATCTGTTTTATCACATTATCTTTGGAGAGATACTGTGTTCATAAGACCAAACAACACCTTCCCAAATTCTCTAACTTCACCTTGGGACTGTGACACTTGTTCAGTGTGGCATTTCCAAGTTGCAGGCTACTGTGGCCTGTACAAAAAAAGTCAAAAGACATTTTGCAACTTGCATGCATTGGCTCAGCCAAATGCTCTTTTCCTTCCTTGCTCAGCAGAGTTCTCAGAGGTGTCTCTCTCCTGGTTGTGGCTCCACACCTCAGGAGAACACACTTGTTTCACAGTAATTTCCTGTGCTCCAATGAAACACAATGAAACTGATCATTGATTTTTTTAAATTAAACTGCAGAGTAATTATTATAATTATTATTATTTTTTTCATTCTTCAGTAGTAATACTGGAGAGAAATTGTATGTACAGATTGATTTAAGAAGACTGTTGCATGTATAAGGGAAGAAAAAGAAAAGCAGCCGCAAATACTGCTGCTGGCAGTATCCCACTAAAACCTCCACAACAGAATTCTTTGCTGCTGATGTAGTAGAAATATCTTTTTCCTCGGAAATTTCTGCCAGGACAATAAGATCTTTGAATCAGACCTTGAAATTCACTTGTGGTAGTATAAATTCTGAGAACATTTGGTATTTTTTTAGGTGCTTGAACACACTGAGAACTTGAGCCATACATATTTCGTCGCCTAACTCTTCAGCCATTGCAGAATGTGAAGGGAGAAAGACATCCATTTAAAGTGATTATTTAGGACCAGTTTAGACCCTTCTTAACCTGCAGGATATATGTTTGGGTCTGGAAAATATGACACAAACTTGCAGGAAATCTGTATTTTTGGAGCAGCAGCTTGAAGTCAGCCAGGGTGCCTGAAAGGAAACCAAAGCTGCCTCTCTCTGCCTACACCACTAGTGCATAGACCTCTAGTGCATAGACCACTGATTCCCACCTGAAACATCACAAATACCTGGCCTGGGAGGTCACAAGTTTCCGGTATTGGATTGCAAATTTGAACTCTAAGTTCAGTCTGTTCCCAGACACATGTACTTGTTCGTTGGCTTTCCTGCTATATTTTCAATATCTCATTTAAGAGATTTTCATGGGACAACATGCTTTCTCTGCAGTCCTCAACTAGTGGGAGTCCCTGATACTCATAGAATTATTTAAATGTTTATTCTTAGTGGAATACTAATTTCTCATTTTCTTTTAACTTTCACATTAACATACTATTTTTGTTCTTTGTAAGCTGTTGCTAGAATTATGCTGCAGATTGTATTCATATATACAAATCTTTGGGAAAATTAACATATATAAATGTTTTATTACATGCCGTGATGCAGCTTCTTTTATTTATTTTATGTATTTCCCTCAATTCAATTTTCAGTAGCTTTCAAAAGCTGCTATGATTTTTTTTTAAGTTTTATATTACAAAGAGTTCCTACTTGTTGAATAAACGTGAGGTTTTATGTAGATTTAACACAGTGGAGCCTGATTACAATCTTGATGTACTGCTAAAATGACTATGGTAGGGAAAATGAGACAATATAAAATAAATAAAATAAAATATAATAAAATAATTTGAGAGAAGGTATGTGAAGTACAGTAACTCTATTATTCTACAATAACATCAGCTGGGGTCAAGCATTGTAAATGGCTGGAATCTTGCCTCATTTTGAAAGTCTTTAAGTAACAGAATCTCCTTAAGCATCCTGTTTGAGTACTTTATACCATTACTGTAATGTTTAATCTGAATCTCTATCCTTGTGGTTTAAGCTGTTAATTCTTGTCATATGCCTGAGCAGGGCAGGAAAATCTGTTTGTTCATTGTCTTTCAAATAATCAAAATGGCAAACAAACTGTTTAAATATTTAGAACATAATTGATATGTTACTAATGAATTTTAAGTACTTTCCAAAGAAGTGGTGATACTATTGGAAATGCACAGTTGGCATATATGATAAAAGTAATCATCTACAATAAAGGATGAAGGAAGATAGGATCCGAAATTTACTGCTATGGAAGAAGAGAAATGCCATCAGTATTGAATTTTAATGTACTGTTCATCCTCCAAGGTTAATGATAACAAAGAAAAAAATTTGTTCTGTGCTTACTTGATCAAATCTTTATCTTCCTCTAGGTGTTTCTTTTATTTTTTTTTCTTTAAATATTTCCTTTCCTTCTGTTTCCTACTTGATAACGAATTCAGAATCAAAAAAAAGGAAAACACAAAAATCTTTAAAAACTAGTCTTGCTTGCTTTTTCTTTTAATTTGCAGTCTGAAAGTATTTTAATACCAAATTCATTCCATCATACTGTTTTTTTTTTTTTTTCAAGTGCTTGTTATACTCTGAACATAAAAGATGTCTATAAAGACATGACAATGTGAGATTATTTCTTGAATATGATTACCTTTTGGATGAATTTCCAGTCCAAGAAATTTTCATATTAATTAAAAAATAAAATATAGCGGGGGGAAAAAAAAAAAAAAAAAGCATTACTGTGGTTCACACAAGAAAAGAACGTAAGTAAACTAAATGATAAAATGTGAGTTAAGAGTAGGTCATACAGCCAGGAATTTTTTATTCTTTTTATATTGTATTTATAATGCATGACCTATAATGCAGTCTAGTTTCTGCCTCTATTTTTTTGCAGTTACATTTGTTGCTAATTGTTGTGTACGTATTTAACACCTTATTCTGTTCATAAATAGCCTGAGTCTAAAAAGGTCTCAGCCTTTTTTGAGGTCACTATTTAAAAACCTGCAAAGCCCTGCTTAATTAGTCATATAAGCAGTTCAGAGCATTCCCTAGCTGGGCTTCATTATTTGATTTTTGTGCTTACCGCAGTCAGCATGGTTTCTGATGAGGTAAAGTTGACAGTTACAATGTACTCCAGTGCCTGGATTACTGCAGTTGTATCTGCAATGATCTGAGGATATAAACAAGGCAAGGTTTGTAACAGAGGTATTGTTTTAATTAAACTGATTAATTTGGTTGGAAAAAATAAATGAGTTTTCAGGCACAAAAGCTATCCTTTACATCTTTAATTATTGTTGACTGGAATACTGAACAGCAGTTAGGATGTGTTTTTTTGGGTTTAATTAAATATGTGTCACTTAATCTGAGAGAGGTGCCCTCTCTTTTTCTGTCTTTGCTAATATCACTTCTGATCTGTGGAGCTGGGGAAGGTGCTGCGTGCTTCAGTGTGCCTGTTTTCGCCAACTTTATTTGTTCTAGTAAGAGGTATTACTCATGCTACAAATCTTGCCTTGTTAGTGCCAAAGAAATACAAGAGATATTTGAATGATAAAAATGCAAAGACAATTAACTATGTTAAAACAGGAAAAAAAAAAATCTCTGCTTGCTGTACAGGAAGAAATGGTGCCTGGATTTTTTTTTTTTTTTCAATCCAAAAGCAAAGCTGCTTTATGAGAAGTCACAACTCCTGCTGCTGCCTAGCTGTGAGCTGCTGGTGCAGTGGAGGTGGGAGAGTAGAGGCCTTGAGGCTTCCTGCCCCACCAGCCTTTCCACAGGACTGGACCTAGCTGGGGTCTCTCTTCTCTCCAGTGTTGATTTGAATGAAACTTGCAGGAGGTAGCTGCCTTTGAAATGTCTGTCTTTTTTTTTTTTTTTTTTTTTTTTTTGTCATTTACATGAAGCTGGCCAGTATTTTCAAAACGGAGCTGAAGACTGGCAGGCAAAGCATGATTACACATTTCTTGCTTCCTTATGCAAACAGGATCAAAATCTGTATTCACGATAATCTGTGGCCACATGTTGCACTGCCAGCGAGCAGGCTTGACGCTCCAATGTGCCTGATCACATCCGTGCTGCTTTACTGGCTTTCTTATTTATTTTTCCTGCGGTCCCCATTCACTGCTGCCTGGCATCATTCGCTGGCTTGTGCTCTGGCTGTGCTGCTGGCAGGGAGCTGGGAGGCTGCCAGGCACGTGCCTGGCGTCAGCGCCCCACGCGCCTTGCAGCGCGTGCTGGAATGAGAGCATCCACGGCGATCTCCTGTGGGCCCCGCGCTGTGCTCTCCATGGCAGCCATACAGCTCAGGTCAGGGAGCAGAGCAGTACAGAGGTGCTCTCATGGCCACCTTCTTCCTACTTTTTGTGTTGTGGGTTTGTTTATTTTATTATTTTTCAGAAGATTTGGTGGTCTCTCTCTTTTTCTTTTTTTTTTTTTTTTTTTTTTCTCTTTGTTATGAAATGAAGGGGTTTATCGTTCTTCAGCCTGTGATGATTTCTACATATACGATCTCTCCAGATGTTCCCAAGTTTGTCAGAGGTAGCAGTCAGACAGGAAGCTTTAAGAGGATACATTTGGATATAAAACGTATCCGAAGTCTATAAATCATTTTCACAATTCCATCAATTCCTTTTTGTTCTCTCCTCTGCAAAGCTGTGGGGCACCTACACAGCTCAGTCCTCACAGACAGGACAAGTATGAAACTACCTTTGAAGTCCTTATGAATAGCCTACTGCCACACCAGTTGCAGATTAATAATCTGGTTGATTGCCCCATTCCATTAAACTCTTTCCATGTTATGGGATTAATAGCTGTATGTATTTATTGCTGAATAATATTAAGAGCTTACATGAGCATCAACAGAGCATCAAACAGAGCACAGCAACTGGTGGTACCAGTTGCTGGGAACCCTTTGTCTAGGACTGATTCAGGTTTTATGCTATGATTGTTTTTGTCTTTTGAGCTGTTGAGAGACCTAGTAGCTTTAAATGCTAGTATTCATAACATTCTCAGCATCTTGAAATTTTCAATTTATTCTTTATTATTGAAATATTCAATTTATACGTTATTCTACTGGAAACTGTAAATATCTTAAAAACAATATGCAACATTTCCTATTAAAATACTATTTTTCTTTTTTTTTTTTTTTTTCATATATGCAAGACTTTGCAAAAGAATGCTCAAAGTATCTCCAAAATCTCCAAAGGAAAGGTCATCAAATAGTTTTTTTTGCAAGTATATGGGTACACACATACATGATATATAGCAGTGTGAAATCTTTCTTGCTTGTATTTTTCATATTCCTGTATTTCTTATATTCTAGTACAGAGTTCAGATGATATCAAAAGAATGTTAAGCCACTGCATCATGGTCATCATTTAGATGTGTAAAATGTGTAAAGAGTAGCAAAATGCTTTATAATATTTTACCTTCATTAAGGAAACTGTTTCAGCATTTTTCTTTTTATTTGACTTATTTTCAGGTATCTGCACTTTAATCAAATAGAAACGTTGGAACCTGAGTCCTTTACGCATCTTCCAAAACTTGAAAGGCTGTAAGTTTGTTTGTCTTGGGGTAAGATGCAGAAGAGTGAGCTTGCTTTTTGTTTGACTAAAATCAAATGTTCAAAATCAGAAAATAATGTTCTTATTGTCCTGTAAATTATTTCTAGGCTAAAAATAATAAAAAAATAAATAAAATAAATAAAAATCTTATTTTAACTGCTAAGTAACTTTGCCAAGAATATCTTTTCAGGCCTACCTTAGCAGAGTGACTTTTTTTTTTTTTTTTTTTTGAGTTGCTCATTTGAATGCTTTTGAACTCCATTTTAGTTTTTCAATTGTTTTATCATTCTGTGGCTTCTTTTCTCCCATATTTGTAATATACCTTAGAAATTAGGTAAAAATTATCAGTCAGTGAATTACAGGGAAAAATTTTTTTAAAAAATCTAAAATTATTTTCCATGGAAGAACTTTAAGAATAATATAAATGAAACGTATACATGTCAAAATCTGAATTATTATATGCATATTTCTGTGTTTTTTAACAGATTTTTGCATAACAACAGAATAGCTCATTTGATTCCTGGAACATTTAGTCACTTAGAATCTATGAAGAGACTGTAAGTAAATTGAACTATTATCAAACTAAAGAAAGTTTAAATAATCCAATTATATGGTATCTCATCTTGAAAAGTTTATCTTTCTTGACAAGGCTTTTCATTATGAAAGTGTTTTAAATATTAAATCATTTTTCCTAAACGGTGCTGCAGTTGTTTACTTACATAAGTGAGACCATTGCTTCATATCCTACCATCTTTAGTGACTAATTCCTTTTGTTTGTTTTCTGTCTTCAAATTATTTGTAGACGTATGGTCTTGTTCACTATCAGATCTTTGTTATGTAGACTAAATAATACACAAAACAGCTCCTTCCGTTTTACCGTCTTGTCTATGTCTTACTAGGTGATCCTTGTATGATATCCTTTAGTATCTGATTATTTGGATATTTTCTTTTGATTGCATTTCTAATATATTATTCAATAAAATACAATATTTATGTTTATATATTTATACAGTACAAATATATAATATATAAAATATAATACGATATATAAAACATAATATATACAATTGCTTAAATATTATACTATATTATATATTTATTTTTATATATGTATTTATTATATATATCTTATATTTATAATATTATATATTGAAAATATATTAGTCAATATATTAGTCAAAATGATCAAAAAGGTAACTACTCCCAAATATACACTAAAGTCACTTTGTCATGCAACTTTTATTCCAGTTTATACATATATATATTTAATGGTACAGATTACCATACTTTTTTTTTTTTTTTTTTCCTACAGAGCCTTCCACTTGAAAGCATAGTGCCCCACATAGTAACTAGAAAGAAAGGCAACAGAATTTATGGGTCTCGTTATAGGCTCCTGTTGCAGGAGGTTACTGACTAACTGAACTCAATGAGCAGCTTATTAAGCTTTGCACTTAAAACTGTGGGTCTTTGTCTCAGTTACATTACCAACAAAATGGGAAGTTGTAAAAAACTCAAGTTAACTGAACTTTTTGCTTGAATAAGTATTAAGCAGGAAAAAAAAGGGGGGGGGAGAATTGTATATGTTCCTTATTTTAGGAAGGTTTGTACAACATCTAAGTAAGTTCAGTTTTTTTCACTGAATGTGGAGTTAGAAAAGAAATCTTGTTCATATACTTGCTAGGTTGAAGACAGTTCTACCTGTGCAGTAAAAATTATATGCACTTTTGTAATAAAGACTGCCAGAATGCATACAAGCGAGTGACCACCAACTGCATTCAAGATTGCCTTCAAGATTGTCTGTAAATAGTCCAAGCTTGCTAATAGGAGCGGTGGCCACTTCTTGTTTCATGCAGGCGTTTGGATTCAAACGCTCTTCACTGCGACTGTGAAATCCTGTGGCTGGCAGAGCTGCTGAAGACATACGCGGAGTCGGGAAATGCCCAGGCAGCCGCTACCTGCGAGTATCCACGAAGGATCCAAGGACGATCAGTGGCCACAATAACACCAGAGGAACTTAACTGTGGTGGGTTTGCTGCTTCATGCTGACTTCTTTAATGTGTTAAACACACCCAGAATGTATTAGCATTTATTCTTCTGTTCTCTTTGGTAACACTGACTACTTCTGGTTAATATTGTGTATTTCCAGAACTCTCTCTGTGTTCCTTCCCAGTTTTTTGTCTTCTTCCTACGGAATTGGTCAGTTTTATCCCTGAGCCTATATTGAAGTATAGACTTGTTTGGAGTTTGCCATTAAGAAACTAAATGTGATTATCCAGAAGAAGTTTATTTTTCCTTTTTATATTTCAGATTTGATTGTCAACTAGGGTCTTTGGTATTATGTTAAAGTTGGTGTCCCATATTCCCTTTTACATAAGGGAGAAGAAGGAATAAAAACAAATGTAATTGCTTCTAGTGTCAGAGAATTTATTGTTAAAACTCTTGCTGACTTTGTTAGGTTAGGTCACTGGATTTCTTTTACAATCATCTGTACTTATTGGAAGTGCCCTACATGGTCACTGAAACCCTCTGTCACTGCAGGATTAATGGACACCCCAGGGCTCGGGCCTCAACACCTCACCTGTTCTGAATCCAAAAAACAGGTTTTCCACCATGCAATGGGCATTTGCCTTAGAAGATCTAAAATAATTAATTGACCTTTTATTTATACGTTGGGTATAATTCTGATCAGGGGAATTATAACCTTAAGTGTCTACAAGGTTCTTGGAAAAGATAGTAAAAGGGGATTTGGTGCAAGAATAATTCACATGGCATCCTCCCAACTCTCTGCACATCTAAGGAGCCTGAATATGGAAACTGCAGGAAGCAAGCTGGACAAATTATTCTGTAGGAGGTAGGTTAGGCGCTGATACTAATCTAGAGGAAGTTATTTTAAATGGCACGTGTGCTTGCTGCTTTAAAGTTTGTTCCTCATAAGCAAATTGAGCCTTTGTTCAAATAAATAAAACAGCTACTTTAGAACGTGATACAAATTTGCACAATCTATTTCCAGTCTGCTAAAAGTTCACAGGAAACAATGGAGGTCAGAAAGGCAGCAGTCATTTTTACATAAAGAAAACTGTGTTTAATCCTGCTTAAGCTTATAAATATTTTAACTTAAAAACATTTGTGGAAAATATTTTTCTACAAGGTATATAGAAAAAAAATTATTTACCATTCTTTAGTAGTGTTGAAACAAGTAAGGATTCCTTATACATTTTATTTTTGATACAGAGAGGCCAAGAATTACATCAGAGCCTCAGGATGTGGACGTTACCTCAGGGAATACAGTGTACTTCACTTGCAGAGCCGAAGGCAATCCTAAACCAGAAATTATCTGGCTTCGAAACAAGTAAGTTTAAAAGAGGAATAGAGAAGCTTGTTGTAAGTATGTTTGTCTGTGTGTGTGTACATTTCTGGGTGCATGGCCATACACATTACATGCTAACATATGGAATACTAACAGCAGAAACATATTATAATAAAAAGAAGTATATGGAGTAATAATGGCCCAGATCTGTTTTATTAGTAATTCTAAACTCTTAAGAGCTGATGATTTTAGAAAGTCCTAATTTATGACTACATATATATAATACTTTTTGTAAGTTTTTCAACTATAGTTATACATACAAAGTTGCTCACAACTGTAAAGCTGTAAATCACTTACATGTAAGTACCAGAGGATCCAACAAGGACATGTTGCACATGTGTTTTGTGGGCTTAGCTAATGTTTGCATATGCTGTGTAGGTCTGTTTATATTACATTTTGAGGCAGAGTAATAGCTGCTTTTTTAAAGGGCTCCAGCTGGACAAGAGTTAGATTTCAGAGGCTTCCTTGAACCCCAGTTCCAAAGCAGTAAGCCTTCATCTGAGTTGTAGCTTCATCCTAGAAAAGGGGATATCAATTGCCCCAAAGCAGACAAGTGCCTATATCACAGGATTATTCAGGGTTATTCCGGTTAGAGAGGCCCTCAGCAGATTCCTAGTGCAGCCTTCTCCTCAAGGCAAGGACAGCTACAGGAACACCTCAGGTTGCTCAGGGCTTTATTGTTTGGGTCTTAAAAACCACCAAGGCTGGAGATGGCACAAATTCATTGGGCAACCTGCTTGCATGCTTCTCCTTGTTTAGGAGGGTAGGGTCTAAAAAGGATGTGTGTCCCTTGGGAGCCAATGAGCCACCCTGGCTGCTTGAGCAAGCAGATCCCAGCTTGCTCCTGCAGAGCCACGCACATCATAGCTGAACCAGCCACACAGCAGCATGTCATCTCCCCAAAACTGACCTGAATTTACAGTGGGCACATTATTTGTGAGTTTACCACCAGCTTAATCAGACTTTGGCTTAGTAATTCTCTTACACAAATGGAGAACTTGATCTGGAAAACAAATTCTTTCACATTATATATTAATAAGGGAACCATTTGAGTTTGTTAGTTGCTGATAGAATGGAAGAACATAGAGTCCTGTTTCTGTAGGCTGATTTCAGTAAGATCCCTGCGTGAGGCAAGGGTACAGCATTTATGGAGTATGCAAAGAACAGAGTTTGGATGGTGTAATTATTTCATTAAAATTTTCTTTGGCTCATGTACTTTTTATAATAAACAAAGAAAACTTATTCAGAATACACATATGAAAGAGTTTTAAGAGGAAATTTGAGCTTGGGGTGTGGGATTATTGATTCTGGCTTGTTTCCTGGCTGCATGAATGAGAGAAAACTCTTTTCAAGGTAGTTGTATATGGCAAGATTTCAGTCAAAAGACATTAACCTGTTGAGCAATTGTTGAATGCTGAGTAGATCAGCAATCATACAGAATCACAGAATCATTAAGGTTGGAAAAGACCTCAAAGATCATCTGGTCCAACCATCCCCCTACCACCAATATTACCCAATAAATCACATCCCTAATCACCAGGTCCAACCTTTCCTTGAACACCCCCAAGGACAGTGAGTTCACCACCTTCCTGGGCAACCTGTTCCAATGCCTGACTATTCTTTCTGAGAAGAAATATCTCCTAATTTCTCACCTGAACCTCCCCTAGCGCAACTGGAGACCATTCCCTCTAGTCCTGTCACTAGTTACCTGTGAGACGAGGCCAATCCCCACCTCCCCACAACTCCCTTTCAGGTAGTTGTAGAGAGCAATGAGGTCTCCCCTGAGCCTCCTCTTCTTCAGACTAAAAAATCCCAGTTCCCTCAGCCACTTCTCATAGGACTTGTGTTCCAGGCCCTTCACCAGCTTCGTAGCCCTTCTCTGGACACGCTCCAGGGCCTCGATGTCCTTCTTGTAGTGAGGGGCCCAAAACTGAACACAGTACTCAAGGTGCGGCCTCACCAGAGCTGAGTACAGGGGAACGATCATGTCCCTTCCCTGGTCCTGCTGGCTACACTATTCCTGATAAAAGCAAGGATGCCGTTGGCCTTCTCGGCCACCTGGGCACACTGCCAGCTCATGTTCAGGTGAGCATCAACCGACACCCCCAGATCCTTTTCCTCTGCACAGCTTTCCAGCCACTCTGCCCCCAAGCCTGTAGCATTGAATGGTGTTGTTGTGGCCAAATTGCAGGACCTGGCACTTAGCCACATTGGACCTCATCCCATTGGCCTCTGCCCATCAAAAAACTCTTCTCTGACCAGGAATCGAACCCGGGCTGCGGCAGTGAGAGCGCCGAATCCTAACCACTAGACCACCAGGGAGGGATGGGGAGCATAAATCATAGGTCTGCTTTTTGTACACAGGGTGTGAGCTCTTCATCCCACTTCTGTGCTTTCTTCATCATCTGAGGGATGAAGTGAGAAACATTTCCTTCAATAAAATGTCCTAAATATACTTACATCATATCACAGAAATGTTTTACCCATGACATAGCATGATGAGCTAATTTTAATTTACATTTCAAGCCAAAGCAAATTACAATCAGGTTCATAAGTGCTCCTTGAACAATCCAGAGAGAGCTTGGCACCAGGAATTAAAGCAACTAACTCCTCTTCTAGTAGAATGTATTTTGAGTATTGAACATAGTGTACTTTCAGTGGAAACATTTGAAATCAATTTGCCGGTTAGAACAGCTTGTATTCTTAAAAGAGAATGAGACCAGGTATTTTGTCTTTTTTTTTTTTTTTTTTTTTTTTTTCCCATAAGCTTTTACTCATAAAAATATTTTGGTTTTTCATTTTGAAGGTGTAGTACTTGCATAAGCAAAATTAATTCATTTTTTATTTGTCCTCTTCTTCTTCTCTTTAGGAGAAAACTAAAAGTTCTATTATTTTACTTAACATGGTAAAACTTACTTTTTTCCAAGTTATATTGGGTAATATATTTAGGTTTTTATTATTTGACAGTTTTCTGTGCTTGTGATTTAAAGGTTTAACTCCAGCAGATTATTTTCTTCACAGTAATGAGCTCAGTATGAAAGAAGATTCCCGTCTAAACTTGCTAGATGATGGCACCTTAATGATTCAGAATACTCAAGAAACAGACCAGGGCATTTACCAGTGCATGGCAAAAAATGTGGCTGGAGAAGTGAAAACTCAGGAAGTTACTCTTAGATACTTTGGATCACCAGGTAAAAAAATGAAGTCTGGATTTTGCATTTCTAAAGGGAATTGTTTTCTTAATAAGATTACTAAAAATAATATGTATTGCTTCTTGTATCTTCTTGACATTGACAATTTTTGTGTGTATACTTACCAACAGGTGAACTTAAAATGTTGTTTCAATTTATACATGCCGTTGGGAAAAAATACTTAGTAATTCATTTCTTCTTGAGCACCCCATAGCTCCTTTTAGCCAGATTGGTTCTGGGTCTCAGTGTCTATGCCTCTAAACATCAGTAAATGAGGATATGATTAATAATTGTTTTAAACTGGGGGGGTAAGGAAAAAAAGATTAGGATTAAAGCAAGCAGAGTTTGCACCAAGATTAGAGGTACTTTTGAACAGAGCTATTATTAAAATAGAAAACCAAAACAACTTGGTTCCCCAAACTATTGCAATATTCAGCCAAATTAGTGCTCTCAGCTAAAAGTCGTATTTAGGCATTGTTCTTCTCTCACAGCCCGGCCAAGTTTTGTGATTCACCCACAAAATACAGAGGTATTAGTTGGAGAGAGTGTTACCTTGGAGTGCAGTGCAACTGGGCACCCTCAGCCGCGAATTACATGGACCAAAGGTGACAGAACCCCTTTACCAAGTGACCCTCGCATCACAATAACTCCATCAGGAGGACTTTACATACAAAATGTGAAGCAGGAGGACAGCGGCGAGTATACCTGTTTTGCAACTAACAGCATAGATAACATCCATGCAACTGCATACATCATAGTCCAAGGTGAGTATTACTTGCAGTGATATGCTGTAAAACATATTATAAAGAGTATATTACTTCAAGTTGTATGATTTTCTTTTTTTTTTTTTTTGAATTGCCAGAACCAAACTAAAACCATAAAGATTTTTTCTTTTAATTATATTATATATCAATAGTAATGTTTCTGTATATTTCACTCAGAGTAAGATATTATATATTCATTCTCTGAAAGTTAAATTCCATTGACTATTTACTGAAGTGAACGTTTGTGTTTTGAGATGCTTATGGTTTTGTTTGCTGCTATGAATAAAACATGCAATGCCCAGTTTGTGTGGGACTATTTTTTATCTGTAACAAGTAGCAGTCCTAGAGTTTAGGATTTATGCCAGGAATGGAGTTTCGAGTATAGATCCATGGCACCTTTCTCTTGTAGACAGACAGGTGAATGTGGGCACATTTTCCTCTGAGTTTCATGGAAACAGTCACTCTACCAGCTGAGGCTTTTCTGCAAAGTAAAAGTCAGAGTACTCTTAATGTATTGTGATGTATTGTTAATTTTGGTATTGCATGTCAGTAGTAAGAATGTAAAGTGTTTCAAGGACAATACATCAAAAAACCTTCTCCTATGCAGACAATATGTGGAGAATATTTCTTTTGCAGACATTTTAATGCTGGAACTTTTATCTGCAAAATGTTTTGAGCAATTTAAATTTATTTCTGTTTTAAGATATTAAGATCTCTGACAAATAGTTCAGGTTGCAAATGCTTTGTCAATGAGTTCAGTTTTTAAAGCTACACAAAATAACTTGTCCATGTGTTTTGTTCATTTATCATTCACCAGTGGATTATTGTGTTTTGAGAGCTGAACAAATTCCTTCTCACACTGATAATGTCATGATGCAGAAACTGTCCTGCACTCCACTCACTGTTTTCCTTCTGAATAAAGACAAACAAACAGCTAAGGAGGGTTTTGACTATGTTACATTTTCTTACATTTCATACAGTCATATATTTTTCAGTTTTGTTTTGTTTTGTTTTGTTTTTTACCAGTTTATTTTCTCTTCTGTAGCTCTACCTCAGTTTACTGTCACTCCTCAAGACAAAACGGTGGTTGAAGGACAAACTGTTGACTTCCCTTGTGAAGCACAAGGCTATCCCCAGCCTGTTATTGCCTGGACAAAAGGAGGTAAATTTGTTCTGGACGTACTTTTAATCTGCTAGAATAGATTTTGAAATGACACTTGAATTGAACGAAAATGCATGCATTTGTTTAGACACTTCAGTCCTGAAGGAAGGTTAATCTCTTTCTTCTTTAGCTAGAAAAGGCAAAATATCCAGCATAAGCTAGTTGCCTAAGTGTTCTGCAATATTGAATAAAAATGAGTTACTAAAATGTATGTCTTCATAACAAATTCCTGCTAATAAGGGTTTAAGAAATGCAAGCCAAATAACACGTGGCAATATTTATTACTGACAATTTACTACAGAATTGAGGTGACCATCACTGATGAGATCTAAAATAAGTTGGGATGTGCCCTCTTCAGAAACCAGAATAGTCCATCCTGGCATCAGTACAAATTCTGTGTACTGTGTTTCTGTTTCTTACCGGGGATCAGCAGGAACACTGGGATTCACTCTGCTGACTGCTGTATCAGGTTGGGGTTGTAAAGTCATTGAATCCAATGCAGTGGGAAGAAATACTCTAGAGGATGTTGTATGTAAGTAGGTATACCAGTTGAATCAAGTGGAGTAGCTCTAGCAGGAAAAGCAACTCCTAAGGAATTCTAAATTACGGTACATAAAGCAGATTTTTAACAAACTCTTGATCATTTTGATGCTGATAATGTCCCTGTTTCTCCCTTTGCCAAGGTTGCTCCAATCAAATGAAATGTCCAGAAAGGAAGAACAGGGTACAGACACTGTTGTGCCTTTCATTTCATTTGTATTGTATTATATTCCATTTTTTCAGAGCTGTATGTATTTTTCTATTGGTTGTCTAGATGGTCTAGGCAGATGAGATGAATTGTGAGTGTCTTTCACACTTAACAATAATATGAAATTAACAGTAATACCTGTTGCCATTCTTCTGGTGCCTTCTTGTTAGGATGCTTTGTCATGCTCCTTAAATGAAAATAGTTCGCTCTACCACAAAAGGAGAAGGGGAACAGATCAGGATTATGACTGTGTGCATACATATATTTGTGTGTTCATATTCTGTGAATTAAAGGTTTCACCAGTTCTTTCTTTTTAAGAAACTTTTAATTGTTTCCAATGTTTTATCAAATTTGAATACTTCCAGATTTCCCTATTTCTGAAACAAAGAGACTTTGTTCTGCACTGCAGTAAAGAGCAAAATGCTGTTTCTCTGTGTTTCAGGAGGCCAGTTGTCTGTTGACAGAAGACATTTAGTTCTATCTTCTGGTACCCTAAGGATTTCCAGGGTAGCCCTGCATGACCAGGGACAGTATGAATGCCAAGCTGTCAACATTATCGGATCTCAACGGATTGTTGTATACCTGACTGTGCAACCTAGAGGTACATTCTCCATATACAATTTATTATTTTCTTTTTCTAAAATGTAAGAATCAGAATTAATCAGTTTTGATGGCATAGTATGGCATATATGTGAATGTGAAGTAGGTTACATTTATCTTAGTTTAGAAGTAAAAAAGCTTTTGAACTTTTGAAGCAGAGCTTAAATAAACCCAGTGCTTGGGTTTTTCTTTAAAACTTTTGCTGAATATTACAGTAATTCTTGGTTGCTGGATTTGCACTTTAAGGTGTCTTATTAGCTCTTACAAATTGAGTGTGTGGGTCAGTGTGCCCAGATAGACTTCGTTCAAAGTCACCTGGAGAATACATAACCTTGCAATTAAGCACGGCCTTTTTTGATAAGAGCTTGTTAGAACAGGACTATATCTTTTGTGTTTTAGAAAACTTGTTCAGGGGGTTGCTCATATTTCACATTTCTGATCATTATTTCCGATCATTATTTCTGAGCACATTTTTTTTTTCTAAGTTTGTGGGTGTTCTTTAATAAATAACATATGGATACTTATTAGGATTTGAACAGAGTATCATTTCTTTAGAACAATCTGTATTCTGTGAAACAGGTTTATCTGATCTACTCTTGTTTTTAAAGAATGGAGGCTTGCTTTGTGGATGACTGTATTCCTGTGCTTGTGAAAGTATTTTTTCTTGTGAAAATGTTGTCTTTTTTTCTGTGTGCATGTTAGACTAAATTCTTATAAGACTCTATGCTGTTAACTAAATACTGTTATTGACATAATGTTTTAATGTCCAGAAACAAAACAGTTTATTTTACAACACCAGAATGACTTTCACAATGAAATGCCATTGCTTATACCTAAAATAAGCTAACACTGAAAAAAAAACTACAATTTTTTACTGTTTTTTTCAAGTAATTTCTAAGTAAGCTACTTCTATGATTAATTAGAATCATATTAATATTTATAATTTAGTTAAGTACTTTGGTGTTTAATTAAATTGAAGGAGATTAAACATTTAATTAAAAGACTTTCTTGGTAGTGAGCATATCTGAAACAGTATTTCAGTAAATGGGTATTATATTCTTCCTAAGCTTAGACATCTGTCCAAAAAAAATAATAAAATTCCATTGATCTCTCTTAGTTAAAAATAATAATGGGAAATTGATTTGTCAAAGTCCAGATTTTGTTCATCTGCATAAAATTGCTGACTAAAATTCCACAAAACAAAACTATTTTAAAAAGTTTTATGGGTTTCCAGTTGTGTTAAACTTCACTGAATTTAAATTTAATCATATTAGTTTTGTGCAACTCAGAGTGCAAAATCCAGTCATCAAAAGATAGTAGATACAAGATTGAAGGCTACATATATGTTTCTGAAATTGGAGCTCTCCATACCTTCATTGCAAAGGTATTTTTAATTGTGCAACAAGAGAAAATGTTTTTCTCTGGGCTTATAACAAAGGGGCTTTTCATCTCAGGAATGTCTAGTCAGTGGTCACTGTGGCTAAATCTGAATCAATGAATACAGATTAGAGGTTCAGGTCTGTTTGTCCTTAACAAGACATACCTCACATCCTCCTAGACACTGTTACATCCCAGCACAGGCACCTTATTTGAAATTGTCTCTACTCCTTAATAACCATGCTTCATTTGCAAGAGACAGGACAAACAATTTATCACCAAGGCCAGATTTGGTTGGTAGTAGGCTGTGTGGCCAAATGCTTCTTGGTAGAACCGTAGCCCCATTCCTCCTCCCTGCAAAGTGCCGATATGTTACAGTAGAAATACAGTTCAAAGCATCTTCATAAACTTGTACGTGTTTCTCATGATAACATCTGAGTGCTGGATGTTGATCTGGATTTGAAGAAAATTAGGTTTAAAAATGCATTAATTTTCTCCACCGTGGAATTAGGTTGTTGTGTACCCTGTGGCCTTAAAATCAATGGTCAGTTGATGTTTAAGGCCCAGGGCTCATTAGTTTCAGATGCACAGCAGTTTTGTGAGGGTTTAACACCCCAGCAGATCAGACTGGGACACTTAGAGTTGAGTGAGTTCTGGAAAGTTTTGCTTTTAATCTTATGGGAAATCTCTGTTGTTGCTACTTAAAACTTGAAAGTTTAAAATTGTGGCAGAAGTTGATGGGAAATTTCCTATCATTCTGGTGATTTTGTTCAAAGGTACCTATTTACAGATTTTTTTTCAGGGCTATTAGCTTACAGAACTTAATGCTTTTGGCAACTACTAGCCTCTTTTGTTAGAAGTTAAGAGCACTTAAAAATCAGCCTGAAGCAGATACTAAAAATAAGGAACATTGTCATTAAGGCATTGTTATTATCAGGTAAAACTTGCAAACGGAATAGGATTGTAAATTAAGAAATGTTGGGTAGCTGAAAGAAATAAACAATGATGACCTCTTTTTAGACCATCTTTTGTACAAGTTGTATTTCATACCTTATTAATGTGTCATTTGTTTTTTTAGTGACTCCTGTATTTGCCAGTGTTCCCAGTGACATGACAGTAGAAGTTGGCACAAATGTGCAGATCCCATGCAGTGCTCAAGGAGAGCCAGAGCCAGTAATTACATGGAATAAGGTAATAGATATTTCTTTGGTTATTTCATAAAGGCGGTGGCCTCTCCATCTCTTCATAACTAACTGCTTAAAGTGCAAATTAACACAATGATCACTTTGGTTCTGAAAACATTACCTTCAGTCTGATCAGCAAGTCAGCCGCAATACAGAGTATGTATATAGATACCAAACCTGAATTATATATGTGTGTGTGTGTGTATACACAGACATATATATGGTTATGCAAATTTTTGGAAACATTATACAGACCAGAATCAGTAATATAGATATTAATAGTTCTATAAATTTCAGTGACAGTTCTTTGTAAAAATCCAATAAATATTCCCACTTTCAATGACATTATAGCAATAAAAGCATATAGCACCAAAACAATGAGAACTACTATATTGCTGAGTCCTTTTATGCTGTTAGGGCTTCAACCAGGACATGTTTTGGTAACTCTTTGGTAACCCATCTTTCTGTGGCAACTTTTAAAAATGTTACTTCTAACAACTGTACTGCAAATGACAGAAGAGTATTAAACGTAAAAAAAGTAATTGATAAAAGCAAGAAAAATCCGGCTTTCACCTTGGTTTTGATTTCTGTCAGTGCAACAATTGTTATATTAAACATTTATAAAGCTAGAATTACTGGTGAATTAAAGAGTTTCTAATATTAATCTTCCGTCTTCTTGATTATCTTCAATTAGTGAGCATTAAAATAAATGTACCTTAATGTATCCTAAATGCATAGTATATGAAGAAAATACTTATATGTATACATAAGTATATATATATAATATATATGTATATATATAAAGGTATATATATATATGAAGAATATACATATGCACTCTGGAGATCTTTTTAATTGACAAATTTTGAGTAAGATAATGCGTACATATTCTCAAGACGTGCTATCTTATTTTGGAGGCTTAAATTCTATGTGGTGAAGGCCTAAAATTATTAAAATACTTTCATTTATAATAATGAGTACTTTTAAAAGTAAATAAATACACTGTATGATACAGATCTGCATGCAAGTCCTCCTGTCACACATTACAACATTGTGTTAAATTTTATATAAGATTATCTACTACACTTTTGTTTTTTGTTTACTAAGTCAGTCTTTGAGGAAAAAGAGAACAAAAATTCACGTTTGAAGACTAGGATTGGATATATCAAAATAAAAAAACCACTGTTCTTTGCTGCAGGATGGAGTACAGGTAACTGAGAGTGGAAAATTTCACGTTAGTCCAGAGGGATTTCTTACTATTCGTGATGTTGGAACTGCTGATGAAGGTCGATATGAATGTGTTGCCCGGAATACCATAGGATACTCTTCTGTTAGCATGGTGCTTAGTGTTAATGGTAAGGTGTATGAATCAGTCGGAAGTATGAACTAGATTATTATTTTTAGAATTTAGCTTATTTGTAAGATGCAAAATGTTCATCAGATGCTGAATTCTTTCTTTTATCCATTTTTTTACCTTTCCCTTAAAACTCTCATTTTTATTTATTTATTTATTTATTTATTTATTTATTTATTTATAATTCAGGCAATTATCCTCACAGATGTGAGTAAGATGGGAATATGACAGCCAAAATGTCTCTAGGACTTAAGCTTCAAAATAAACAATGTTTTGTGCTCCTGTTAGTCATGCAGGTTAGTCAAAGGGGGTGTCGAGAGACAGGAGACCTTTCCTCCATTAACACCAGTGACAGGACCCGCGGGAACGGGGTTAAGCTGCGGCAGGGGAAATTTAGGCTTGACATCAGGAGGGGGTTCTTCACAGAGAGGGTGGCTGCACACTGGAACAGGCTCCCCAGGGAAGTTGTCACTGCACCGAGCCTGTCTGAATTTAAGAAGAGATTGGACTGTGCACTTAGTCACATGGTCTGAACTTTTGGGTAGACCTGTGCGATGTCAAGAGTTGGACTTGATGATCCTTAATGGTCCCTTCCAACTCAGGATATTCTATGATTCTATGATTCTATGCAATTTAACTCTTGATTTTTAATTTGGACCAGTTCAAATTTTGTCATTGAATACACAGTCTAATTTTAGGGATAACTTGACCAAAACTCCAATGACATCTTTCAAGGGACATTTACAGCTATTGGTTGAAAACTGGACTGCAGCCGCTATGACAGAGTTCAGGGAAGTTATAATACTCTTAAGAATTTAAAGGAGAAAATAGAGAGGAAAACAACAACAACAACAACAACAAAAAAAAAAAAAAAAAAAAAAAAACAGAAAATATAAATTTATAATAATTATTTTAGAGTAATAATGATGAATAATAAATATTACATATTATATTTAATTGTTTGTAATAAAGCAGTCAAAAAGGCTAAGGCAACAACTTTGTTACATAGACTGATCCCAATGTTTTCCTGACTCATCATACAAACAGATTTTCCAGACTTATTTTGATTGAAAACCTTAAGGAAATCGTGATTTTTTCTTTATTTTTTTTTATTTCAGTAGAAAATGAAAAAGCATGATATTTTTGTATCATTGAAAATGACTATTGAGCATGATTTCTTTAACATATTGGATATTGTTTCGCAGTGTTATGTCTAATGTTCTGTATTTTGCTTACTATATTCATGAATAAATATCAGTGACTTCTTTTAATGTATTGATTATCATGAGATCACATGGTATCTTGAGTTCTGAGAGAAAATTTGCAGGGCTGGGAATCATTCACTGATGAGTTTTCATCTCCATTAATAGTCTCCAAATGTATGAATGTAGGAAAGTCCATAAAATTTCGGTTCAACTTGGCCACTCTGGAGATGCAAAGAAAGAAAAGGATGGATGGTTTGATTCGTCTGCAATCAATCTGAAACTGTAAATGTTTCTTCTAAAAATTAGTGGGATATCAGATACTGCTTCTCTGGTTTTGCCATTAAAAATGGAGCTGTCAGAGAATCAAGGAGACAAATGGGCAGATCATGAGTACCTGGTACTTGCTATCTGGATAGTATTAATAATGACGTAGCCAGGAGCGTGTAAAAACTTGCATGTCAATATTTCTTTTATACAAAGTTAGTGTTATATAGATATTTCTAATACATAAATATATTTTCTTACCATTGAGGTGGAAAAAAATCAAATGCATATAAGCTGAAGGGCAGTTTTTGCTGGCCACATTTAATTATATTTTAAAGACGTTTTTCTTTTGTCATTTTCTTCTGACCTTATCTGCTGCTAAATCCTAGAGGATTTTATAAAATCCTCTAGGTTAAGTTTTAGGGCAGGATGTGTGTAGATTATATTTTTGTTGCTTAAAAACTGTTAGGTTGCTTTTAACAGACAAAGTGCCATTTTTCTTTTCCCCCTGAATAAAGCATGGCCTGAAAGGCTTGCATGTAGCTTTAAAATTTAATATTTATTAGTCTAAAAAGTGAGCTACTGGCAGCAAATAGTTCATACAAAAATAAGGTTCTGTATAGTTAACATCTGACCAAGGTTTATGATTCAGCCCACATGCACCATTAATCAGAAAGATAACACTGCAGGAGACATATCTAAGGTGAACGCTGAGCTTACACCTAGTGTAAGCAGCCACAGGGAAGGTAAACAGCCACTGCCTTTTTATATGTATAATGTTGAAGTGCTAAGATGGTTCATGGCATGCAAGCACTCTCTGAAACAACTCAAACAAGGGTAGCAAAGCTGTAAATATTTCTCCTTAAAATAGGTGGCTTATCTCATTATGTGTCTATGTGGCTGTTATGAAAATGAAGCTCTTAAGCACAGAGGGCAGTAATTAGCACGGATCGAGGATTATTGCCATTAGGTCAGCCCATTTTGGATGCTGAGAGTATGTTGTCAACAGCCCAACGAAGCTGGCAGAGCAAGGGGTTCCAACTCCACCTATACAATGCCAGCAACCATTTTATTTGACAACATAGGTGGTAGAGTTTGATTGCCCAGATCTAGTCTCTGAAACTCATATGGGTATAACCTAAGCTGCCAGTAACAAAGGATTAATGAAATCTTGCCTAGAAAAGAGAGAGAGGAGAAAAAAAAAAAAAAAAAAAAAAAAGTCATGAAAAGCTTGTACACAACATTTTTTTTGTCAACTGATTTTGTACATCTGCTGATTTTATTCCAGTGTATTTGCTTTGGATGTTTTCCCTACTTTACCCTTCTTCCTGTGTGGGTTTTCCAATCTAAACACACTCTGGAAATTGTTAGTTGTTGCCCCTGGTTCTGGCAGTTCTTAGGCTGAAAGGAAGGTTATTAGTCTTAGATACGCTATACAAACATCCAGCTGCAATAGAGCAGCACATAAAAAGGCAGATGAATAGGCCCATGCTTCAAAGTTCCTGTACTATGAGTAGAAGAGCTGTAAATAGAATCACAGAAGCATGTGATTTTTAATGTAGTATTATAACATTAGATAATTTTAAAATGGAAAACAAAGTGGTGATCAAAATGAATGATTTTTTCTGTGTGTGTGTTGTTTATCAGAGTAAAATTATGACAGGAGCATTGGTAATTATTGTAGCTGTTCAGGAATATATGCACATCTGTATTCCCCCTTCCCTCCCTTTTTTTTTTCCAATTTAATTTTCTGTGTTTTATATGTTTTCATGAAATCTCTTCAAATTTTTGTGATTTGCATATTCTAAAAGGAAAAAATAAGTGTATAAGTATTTTCCTCTCATAACACATTCCTTTTAACCCCTTAAAATCTTGCATTAGTGCTTTAAGAACAGAAGTTTATTTTATACATCTGAAATGATGTCGTGTCTAGACCCTCTCTTATAGAAGTATCTTTTTGTGTGTGGTCATTTTTGCAATAACACATGAATTCCTCTTCCTGTAGTCCCTAATGTCAGCCGAAATGGAGACCCTTTTGTACAAACATCAATTGTGGAAGCAATTGCAACTGTTGACAGAGCTATAAATTCAACACGTACACATCTGTTTGACAGGTATTCCCTTATTTTTTAATGAGAAGTCAAAATTAATATATATAGTAGAAATAATGAAACATTTAGTAAGCAAGAAACCATTTTATTATTTAAATGACAATGTTAACACATCTGGTTAGTTCTGGGAATAGTAGTCATTTAGCATGGAAAGATTCCTATTACTTAAACACTAAGTTGCAGAGAACAAATTTTTTATCTGTTGAGATCTCTGTTCACTAAAGTAGTTTTTTGGGGGAGACAGTGTGTTATAAAAATCTAGTAAATGTTTACTTCCATATTCTTTTATTAAACATATGTTTATTTTTGTTTGCCTTCCATTTTGAGATGAGTGACCAAGGTATGTTCTAATCATGTTGAACTTTTACCTATGTAGTGTTATGTTGCAACTCCTGTGTGCACTCGCTGTTTATTAATTTATTAATTTATTTATTTATTTTTATCTATTAGTCGTCCTCGTTCTCCAAATGATTTGCTAGCCTTATTTCGATACCCAAGGGATCCATACACTGTTGAGCAAGCAAGAGCTGGGGAAATATTTGAAAGGACATTACAGCTTATTCAAGATCACGTACAGGATGGTCTAATGGTTGACCTGAATGGAACAAGTCAGTATTCTTTCCTTATTTTTCAGTGATGAAGTTTCTTAAGTCATTAATACTTCAAAGAAGATTGTCAGAATCCAGGTCCCAATTGCAGAACCCTTACATTGAAATCAGTGGAGTATGATTTCACAAAACTTTACGAGAAATATGTTTATGTTATTCAGTCCTTGATTTGCACACTGCTACATTATGGTCAAGCTTGATTTGATTGAACTCTCCTAGTAGAGTGCTTTTACTTTTCATCGTGTTGACCTATTAGGGAAAAAGTCATGTTCAGATTCTTCTCCCGATCATATTTGGTATAATGGATTTGTCTAATGCATTCTGTTTGTTAACTGTCTGTGTGTTAATTCATTAGGATCATTATTTCATTGCAAGCCTTCTCTGTTTTGTATTAAGAATCAGTACTTTATTGCTATTTCTTTAAGTAAAATTTGGTATCATCATGCAGAAAAAAGGTGATACAACAAGAAGGATTTATGATCTTTATGAAACAATGTTTCCACAAGTGCCCCAGTAGTATTCAAAGAACTATTTGCTACTCATTCTTTAAGTACTGTACCAAGTTAAGCTAATTGTTTGATTTAACTCTGATATAATGTACTGAAAAACATTTTTTTTTTTGCTGCTTTTTAAAAACAGTGGAAGAATGCAGTATTTAGTATTTCTACCTTTTAGGTGTTGAACTCCCAAGTATAATTCATGAAATCCAAATAGAGCCTATAAAACTAGTGTGTGTGTAGGTATGTGTGTGGATATATTTGAAACATATATTTGAACCGAAGCAGTTGAAAATAATGGAGTTCTACGAGAGCTTTTGAGACTTGAAACACAGCCAAAAGCGACACTGAAAATCTAGAGGAAATATTTTTTCTTATTATATTTCTTTTGAAGTTTATAATTGAGTATTTATTGTAACTTCCGAAAACTTTAACTCTGACTGACCCTGAACTAGTCAAGTATTTATAAGACCAAAGACTGCAGGTTTTGTGGAGTACTGTAACATTTAATAGTAAAAGAAGCTTGTTACTCATTATTAGAGCTGAGTAAATAATTTGTGATAAAGTTAACTACAAAAACTTACACTAAATTCTTTAAAGGTTTGTGTTTTATAAGAGCACGTTATTTAATTTTTCTCTCTGATTAGATGGGTGTGCAAACATATCAAATATGTTTGCACAGTGCATTGTAACAGTAAGGATGTCTAAAATCTGATGTGTGAGAATAGCTTGACTCCTTTTCACTAGTATTTGTACTAGAGGAAATCAATCACCTAAGGCTTAAATCACCTTAAAAATTGTAATTAAAGCATGGAAATACAGGGTAATGAACACAAAATCATGCAACTTTATGTGATACTGAAAATTCTGTTCACAACCAAAGCTTACTTCTCAGCCCTAAAAAATCTATAGAAATCTGGCTTTTACAGAAACTTGAATAATAAAATAAATCTGCTTTCATTTAAACAGCCTAATATTCAGATTTTGGTACTCATATTTGTCCTTATTTGGTTTTATTTCAAAATGCAAGGTCCAATGAAAGGTGTTATTTAGCACTTTTGCATTGGGAACAGTTGAGAAATTTGACAATTTCCTATTCAGAGACTTTTATGTAAAATCTTGGACTATTGCAAGGAAAGACGATGGAGCCAAATTCTCCTCCATAGTGCCAGATAGTATAACAAGGGAAATGGCCACAAATTGCTGCTTGGGAGGTTCAGATTGGATGGTAGGAAATGCTTTCTCACCAGGAGGCCAGTGCAGCACTGGAGCTTCTTATACAGAAAGGCTGAGTAGTCTCAGTCTTTGGAGGTTTTCAAGACAGCTAGACAGGGTACAGCTGAGCTGATCTGATGCTAGAGAGAGCCTTGTTTCAAGCAGGAGCCATTGAATCTAACCTGTAGTTGAGATGTTACCTCCCACTTGAATTTGAACTTGAAGCAATATATATATAATAGTCCCAAAGGTGAATAGTATGGATGCCAGAGGAAATCTGTGCCAAGTGTTATGCAAACAATAATTTTCTTTACAGTGGAATGCTCTGAGTAATGTGAGTGCATGTTACTCCATACCACTTGTCTAAGAGACCACTCCTCTGTTTAGCTAAATTGGTAATGATTTTTTTAAATGTGTTTTTTGTTCTTTTTTAATTTCTTGCAATTCTGCAAGTTTTTTTTTGTGATAAAGCAAAACAAAATAGCAATATGCTCACTGAATTAGCAAGTCTCAAAAGAGAAAGTCTTGATATCTGTAGAATGTGTTGCTGAGTTTTCAGAATATTTTTACTGACATGGGGAAATTTTTCCATTCTTTTCAGTATGAGGCTGTTATTTCTGAAAATATCCCTACTTTCTTAGGTGGCCAAATAAGAAATTAGTTTTTTGTGAATATTTTATAAAAATTCTGCTTGAATTGTCATTTTACAAAATCACCTCCTGACCGAATAGTAGTTGTTGCTCAGATGACCTAATGCTGTAATATATGTATGTGATTATTCTTTTTATTTTTCTGAACAGTAAGGGTATTAATCATGTGGAAAGTACAGTATTATAAAATAACTTCCAAATAAATGCCTGATCTTTGGGGACCATGATTCTACAAATATTTGATTTTCTTTCTTCTTTCTTCTGGTTTCAGGTTATCACTATAATGACCTTGTATCCCCACAGTACTTGAATTTGATAGCTAATCTCTCAGGCTGTACAGCCCATCGACGAGTGAACAATTGCTCAGATATGTGCTTTCACCAGAAGTACAGGACACATGATGGAACATGCAACAACCTGCAGCATCCCATGTGGGGCGCTTCTCTGACAGCCTTTGAACGTCTGTTAAAATCAGTCTATGAAAATGGATTTAATTTGCCTCGGGGAATCGAACCCAGGAGGCTCTCTAATGGATATGCACTCCCAATGCCTCGATTGGTTTCAACTACTCTGATTGGAACTGAAACTGTAACTCCTGATGACCAGTACACTCACATGCTCATGCAGTGGGGTCAGTTTCTTGATCACGACCTTGACCTCACTGTTGCTGCCCTAAGTGAGGCCAGGTTTTCAGATGGTCAGCATTGCAGTTCAGTTTGCACAAATGATCCTCCATGCTTTTCGATCATGATTCCACCAAATGATCCCAGAGTTAGAAATGGTGCACGCTGCATGTTTTTTGTACGCTCCAGTCCAGTTTGTGGAAGTGGCATGACATCTCTCTTGATGAATTCTGTATACCCACGAGAACAGATCAACCAGCTGACTTCATATATTGATGCATCCAACGTGTATGGCAGTTCAGACCATGAAGCACTAGAAATCAGAGACTTGGCAAGTCAAAGGGGTCTTCTGAGACAGGGCATTGTACAAAGATCTGGCAAGCCCCTTCTTCCGTTTGCTACTGGCCCACCAACAGAATGTATGAGGGATGAAAATGAGAGCCCAATTCCCTGCTTCTTAGCAGGTGATCAGCGTTCTAATGAACAGCTGGGTCTTACCAGTATCCATACCTTGTGGTTTAGAGAACACAACAGAATTGCCACAGAGCTACTGAAACTCAACCCACACTGGGATGGTGACACAATATATCATGAAACACGCAAAATTGTTGGTGCAGAAATGCAACACATAACATTTAGCCACTGGCTACCTAAGATCTTTGGAGAGGTAGGCATGAAGATGCTTGGCGAATATAAAGGTTATGATCCCAGTGTTAATTCTGGCATAACTAATGAGTTTGCAACTGCCGCTTTTAGGTTTGGTCACACACTCATTAATCCTTTTCTGTATCGACTGGATGAAAATTTTGAACCTATTCCACAAGGCCATCTACCTCTTCATAAGGCATTCTTCTCTCCATTTCGGATTGTAAATGAAGGAGGCATTGATCCACTTCTAAGGGGATTGTTTGGTGTTGCTGGTAAGATGCGAGTCCCATCACAATTACTCAATACAGAGTTAACAGAAAGACTCTTCTCCATGGCACGTACTGTGGCTTTAGATCTGGCAGCTATGAATATTCAGAGAGGCAGAGATCATGGAATTCCTCCCTACCATGATTTTAGAGTTTACTGTAATCTTTCTTCAGCTCAGACTTTTGAAGATCTGAAAAATGAAATTAAGAATCCTGAAATCAGGGAGAAACTTAGCAGGTGAGCCTGAGGTGAAGAAAAACAATCCATTATCTAAGTGTGCATGTGAAATTAGTAGCTAAATGTCTTATCTGAAAGAAAATATTTGTTAAAAAATTGGTAAAGAGATTTTTTTAAATAAACTTCCAACCATATCAGGAAATAGATGTGGAAAATTCCCACATGCAGTTAATTACTCCACTTCTAGATCTCAGTGAACAATATGAAGTTGCATGTATTCATGAAAGTATTGATTTGAAGCAACTGTTTTTATAACTGCTGCTAAATATTAATGTTATTTTAAGGTAAGGTCATATTTAATGCCAATCTCATGGAAAGATTTACATGCTCAGTTCCATCCATTCCATACTAAGCAAGAACTAAACTAAGACAGGAATATCAATCACTCTATTTTCACTGTATTTTCATGTGTACATCCTTCATCACAAGTAATCTGGTCTTCTTTAGAAGGATCAATATCTGAAACTAGGCGTTCAGCGACCTTCCATCTCTTGCTTGTCTACACAAAATAAAAGAGAATGAAGTTTTGGTAGCATAAAAGGAAAAGTGTTCAGGGGGGGCAGGATAGAGAAGTTATTGAAAAGGAAAGTTATTAGGAATCAAAAAAAAATCTACTGGGAGAAATGAAATTGTGGAGTAGAGTTACAGTCCCCCATGCTATTGCTCATGTACATGTAATGTACATTGCTGGATTTCTTGCAGTACACCATAGGTTCTTCACAAAAAATATAGCACTACCACTGTCATTTTTTATTGTGTGTTATTCATATATGTTCCCCTTAGTTTTATTAGTTACTGTTGTTTTGTTTTTGTAAATTAATAATATTTGATACTAAATCTTCATGTTATTTTTTTTATAGGTTGTATGGTTCCCCACTGAACATAGACCTATTTCCTGCTTTAATGGTAGAAGACTTAGTTCCAGGGAGCCGACTGGGGCCAACTTTGATGTGTCTGTTAAGCACCCAGTTCAGGCGTATTCGGGATGGAGACAGGTAAATTGAAATGCCATGGAAACCAAAAGTAATTTTAAATAGATGACGCTTAATTAATAGGAGTTGCAATTTCTTGTTTCAAGATCAAACCACATTTCTCATATGGTATGGAATATCCCTTTGGTTGGTTTAGGTCAGCTGCCCTGGTGATGTTTCTTTCTCACTTTTCTGCCCACTCCCTAGGAGGGTTAGAGAGAGTCCTGATGCTGTGCCAGCACTTCTCAGGAGCAGACACAACACCGGTGTGATACCACTGCTGTTCTAGCTACAAGTGCAGAGCGCAGCATTGTATGGGCTGCTGCAGGGAAAGTTAACATCCCCAGGGCAGCTGACCTTGATTCTTAGTAGCTGAAATATCACTCCGTCTGGATGCGGGGGGAATCTGCATACCAGCCAGACCCAGTACAATGACCACACCATACATTTCAATAGAAGCAGTCTGTGCACTTAAAGTGCATTAAAAGCAGACAGGTTGTCCCCAGGTACACAATTGAATAATTGTTCTTAAATTACTTTACATGCAAATTATGAACAATTTCTCATTGCGAGTTTCTACAGTACCAGGAATTAAAAAGATAAAAAATAAAGAAATCATTGCTTTTGTTACAGCAGCCAGAACTCTCTGGGTAGATTCAGCATACACATTTGGAATTTGAAAGTCAACATATTCCTCATTTTGACATCATTTGTGTCCTACAATCCTGCTTTTTACATGGCATGATGGTTGAAAGACTTGTACTGATTAGTTCTGTCCTAGTTGAAAAAGAAATAGAGGATGAATTAGGAAATTGGATGTGATTTACTTTATCTAATATTATTTACTTTATGTTAGTTATAGAATTGCTACTTAACGTAGTATAAAGGCTTTTTTTTAATTTCTGTAGTCAATAGCAAAAGTCTTTTTGTATGCTCTTTTTTTTTTGTAAAAACAACTTTCATACATAAATCTGTTTAAATGTTAAGCTGTAAAACATAAAAATCTCATGCCTGAAGGCAAAAAAAGGAAAAGTAGAAATATATGTAGTATGTGCTCCAGATTGCTGGTGAGAAGTACCTATTTGTGTCACAACAGGATGATATTGCTTTTTTGTGTGTCTGTGTGCACTTTTCCAGCAAAAGATTTCTCTCTCCTCTCCCTGAAACAATATTTAGTAACTATAGGAAAACATTTAATATTTAGGAAATGGGATTCTGCTGTCCAAAGAATACAAATATTTTGAAGCAAGCTGCCAGCAAATAGTAAAATATTATTAGACATAATGAAAGCAACTCTCACTTTAAAAAACCCTCACAATGGGCAGAGGATCAAAGCTGTCAGCACCAAGCAAAACAAATGTGCAAGTGCAGGGAAAAGGAGTAATGTTTGAAGTGAACCTAATTTCATGTCAAGATGAAGATTTCTTAATCTGTTTTTCTGATCCTAGTGCTTGGAATTACATTGGCTACTATCCAACACCTTATGAAAATGATACAATAAATTTCTGTAGTAAATTTAACTCAGTTATTTTAATCTTAATCTCAGTTATTTTAATCTTAAAATATGTGTAGATTAGCCATTCTCTTATCTTCTCAGCAATTCTATATATATGTATATGTATATATTTTTTTACCCATAGGAAAATTGTCTGGAAAAATAAATCTATGGTAATCTAAAACTACCCTAAAAGAACCTTGAACCTGGTAGTCCAGATGATGTCTAAATCTACCCATTTTAGATGTCTGAAGGTATCCAAGACATTAAAATGGAACAAGAAAATATGTCAAAGATTTTGTTGACAAATTGGGCCCTTTCAGAGTTTCAGCCCAGCACAAAGGGGGGTTGAAGTGACATCTAGCACTTAGCTTTAGGCATCTGGATCACACCCTCAGATACATTCCACTATGTGCCCATTATGGCCAAAGAACCAAGGATCATGGGCTCAGGCTGGTGCAAACCCAAAGAGTTACATATGGCATCACCTTAAATGTTGTGTGTGTTTTTGGGCTCCACAATATAAAAAAGATGTTAAGATACTTGAAAGCATCCAGATAAGGTCAACAAAGCTGGTAACAGGGCTGGAAGGCATGTCCTGTGAGGAGAGGCTGAGGACCCTGGGGTTGCCCAGTCTGGAGGAGGCTGAGAGGTAGCCTCAGTGCTGCTCCCTGCAGCTCCCTGAGGAGAGGATGCACAGAGGGAGGTGCCGGTCTCTGCTCCCTTGTCACCGATGACCAGACATGAGGGAACAGCACAGAGTTGTGCCAGGGGAGGGTCAGACTGGGCATTAGGAAAAATTTCCTTACACTGAGGGTGGTCAAACACTGGAAAAGGCTTCCTAGAGAGGTGGCTGATGCCTCGGACCTATCAGTGTTCAAGAGGCATTTGGATAATGCCCTCATTAATATGCTTTACCTTTTGATTAGTCCTAAAGAAGTCAGACAATGGACTAGATGATATTTGAAGATCCCTTCCAACTGAACCATTCTATTCTAATGTAAAGATATGTGGTAACGGGACCTATAGAATAATTAATTTAATTCTGAATACAGTATTGCAAAATCTGTGCATATTTTGTATTTTTTTTTTCACTAGCAAACCTGTCTTTTCTGTGAGATTACAGGTTATGGTATGAGAACCCGGGTGTGTTCACGCCTGCTCAGCTCACTCAGATCAAGCAGACATCTCTTGCCAGAGTTTTGTGTGACAATGGTGACAACATAACCCGGGTACAACATGATGTCTTTAAGGTGGCTGAATTCCCACATGGATATAGTAGCTGTGAAGATATTCCTAAGCTGGATCTCAGGATGTGGCAAGATTGCTGTGAAGGTCAGTATACATGTGGATTTTGGTGTATTAATGCATGCTTTGTTTGGTGCTTGTTCATTCTATTTTAAGAAGATACTTGATTCATGTTCACTTTTTGTTAAGATATATTACATGGTTACAAACTCAGATTTGGAGCACATTACTATTTAACTTCTCAAGAGGAAAAAAAAAAAAAAAAAAGAGTGAGGACGATTCTTATTTACTGAAGTGTCCTCTTTAAGAAGTTGTCTATTCATCTGACATTCTACCAAGGGATGGATTCTCTCTTGTTGCTGATCAGCTTTCATGCTGAACAATGAAAGAGGAGTCCAGGAAGGCTGGGCACTCTTCAAGAAAGAAATCTTAATGGCACAGGAGCGGTCTGTCCCCACGTGTCCAAAGACGAGCCAGTGTGGCAGAAGACCAGCCTGGCTGAACAGGGAGTTGTGGCTTGAGCTTAGGAGAAAAAAGAGGGTTTATAATCTTTGGCGAAGAGGGCGGGCCACTCAGGAGGACTATAAGGATGTTGCGAGGCAGTGCAGGGACAAAATTAGAAAGGCCAAAGCTCATCTGGAGCTCTATCTGGCTACTGCCGTTAAAGATAACAAAAAATGTTTTTATAAATATATCAGCACAAAAAGGAGGACTAAGGAGAATCTCCATCCCTTACTGGATGTGGGAGGAAACTTAGTTACAAGAGATGAGGAGAAGGCTGAGGTGCTTAATGCCTTCTTTGCCTCAGTCTTTAGTGGCAAGACCAGTTGTTCTCTGGACACCTAGTACCGTGAGCTGGTGGAAGGGGATGGGGAGCAGAATGGAGCCCCCACAATCCACAAGGAAATGGTTGGTGACCTGCTACAGCATTTGGATGTACACAAGTCGATGGGGCCAGATGGGATCCACCCGAGGGTACTGAGAGAACGGGCAGAAGAGCTGACCAAGCCGCTTTCCATCATTTATCAACAGTCCTGGCTATCAGGGGAGATCCCAGTTGACTGGCAGCTAGCAAACGTGACGCCCATCTACAAGAAGGGCTAGAGGGTAGACCTGGGGAACTATAGGCCTGTTAGTTTGACCTCAGTGCCAGGGAAGCTCATGGAGCAGATTATCTTGAGCGTCATCATGCGGCACTTACAGGGCAACCAGGCAATCAGGCCCAGTCAACATGGGTTTATGAAAGTCCTGCTTGATGTACCTGATCTCCTTCTATGACAAAGTGACATGCTTAGTGGATGAGGAAAAGGCTGTGGATGTGGTCTACCTTGATTTTAATAAGGCTTTTGACACCATTCCCCACAGCATTCTCCTCAAGAAACTGGCTGTTGATGGCTTAGACTGGCATACACTTCGTTGGGTTATGAGCTGGCTGGATGGCCGGGCCCAGAGAGTTGTGGTGAATGGAGTCAAATTGAGTTGGAGGACGGTCACTAGTGGCGTCCCCCAGGGCTCAGTACTGGGGCCAGTTCTCTTTAATATCTTTATCAGCGTTCTGGATGAGGGGATCAAATACACCCTCAATAAGTTTGCAGATGACACCAAGTTAGGTGCATATGTTGATCTGCTTGAGGGTAGGAAGGCTCTGCAGAAGGATCTGGATAGGCTGGACTGATGGGCTGAGGCCAACGGTATGAAGTTCAACAAGGCCAAGTGCCAGGTCCTGCACCTGGGGCACAACAACCCCAAACAGAGCTACAGGCTGGGAGATGTGTGGTTAGAAAGCTGCCTGTCAGGGAAGGACCTGGGAGTATTGCTTGATAGTTGGCTGAATATGAGTCAGCAGTGTGCTCAGGCGGCCAAGAAGGCCAGCAGCATCCTGGCTTGCATAAGAAGCAGTGTGGCCAGCAGGGCTATGGAAGTGATTGTCCCCCTGTACTCAGCTCTGGTGAGGCTGCACCTTGAGTACTGCGTTCAGATTTGGGCCTCTCACTACAAGAAGGGCATCGAGGTGCTCGAGCAAGTCCAGAGAAGGGCAACAAGGCTGGTGAGGGGTCTGGAACACAAGTCCTACGAGGAGTGGCTGAGGGAGCTGGGACTGTTCAGCCTGGAGAAAAGGAGGCTCAGGGGTGACCTTATCGCACTCTACAGGTACCATAAAGGAGGCTGTAGTGAGGTGGCGGTTGGTCTATTCTCCCATGTGCCTGGTGACAGGATGGGGGGAATGGGCTAAAGTTGCACCAGGGGAGGTTTAGGTTGGATATTAGGAAGATCTTCTTTACTGAAAGGGTTGTTAGTCACTGGAATAGGCTGCCCAGGGAAGTGGTTGAGTCACCATCCCTGGAGGTCTTTAAAAGACGTTTAGATATAGAGCTTAGGGGTATGGTTTAGTGGAGGACTTGTTAGTGTTAGGTCAGAGGTTGGACTCGGTGATCTTGGAGGTCTCTTCCAACCTAGACTATTCTGTGATTCTGTGGATGTCTTTGAGATAACGTTTTTATCTCCTGTAACTGCAAAGCTTTAAAGAAATGTAATAATGTTCCTTTCTTGTTAATAATGAAATAAGATTCAAAACTGCTACCACCACCCTTGTTTAATGAGTGATCATTCACATATTAAATTACACATGGTAAACGTAGATTTGAGCAGTGATTGTTGTAGACAATCTTTTGTGGACAAACATTCCTGTTCATTTCCATCTCCTTCAACAGTTAGGACAGTGGGAAAACATTTTCTTCAGCAATAGGCAGACTTTTCCCCAGAAACAGAGTTTACTTAGCACTGTTGTCATGTTGCAAAAGAAATCGAGAATGCCATGCTGCTTGGTAGCCAAAATATTGGCCTCTAACCCATGTTGCATACAGATTTTCAGAATGACCTCTCTTTAAGCATCAACACATCAGATGTCACTGCATCTTTCACATAGTTAGAAGATCCCTTCCCAAGAGAATCTTCTGCATCACACAGATTTACAGAATGATTTGCAGATTTGAATTATTAGCATCAACAACAACATTCTTCAGAGGACAACAACATCTCTCTGTTGAGCTCTCTTTTACAGTATTATCTTCTCATGATGAAACTTGATTGTTATCTTCACGGCTGAAAAAGTAGATTCAGGAATTTCATAGAATTATTTAGGTTGGAAAAGACTCTTAAGATCATTGATTCCAACCATCAACCTAACAATACCAAGATCACTGCTAAACCACATCTCTAAATGCCACATCTTTTAAGTACCTCCAGAGTTAGCAACTCTACCACATTACTGGGCAGCCTGTTTTGATACCTAACCACCCATTACATGAAGAAAATCTTCCTCATACCCAATCTAAACCTCCCCTGGTACAACTTGATTTCCTCATATCATTTCTGACCTGAGAAGAGAGATTGACAGCTTTGCTGCTTCTAACTCTTTTCAGGTAGTTGTAGAGAGCTATGAGGTCTCCACACAAGATCCTTTCTTCTGGAATAATCTACGTTCCCTGAGCCCAGGTCCATGATCTGCTCCTCATATCTTGTTTTTTAGTCCCTTTACTAGCTTCATTGCTCTTCTTTGCATGCATTCCAGCAACTCAATATCTTTCTTACAGTGAGTGAACCAAAACTGAACACAGTACTCAATGTGCGGTATCACCAGTGCCATACACAAGGAGACAGTCACATCTCTAGTCCTTCTGACCACACTAATGCTGTTGCTTCTTGGTCCCCTGGGCACACTGCTGGCTCATGTTCAGCCGGCTGTTGACCAGCACCCCTGGGTCCTTTTCTGTTAGGCAGTATTCCAGCTGCCACTCTTCCCCAAGCCTATACCCCTGCATGGGATTGTTATGACCCGTGTGCAACACCTGTCAGGAACTTTTCTGTGGAACTCTGCTCATCTAGAAATTACCATCAAACAAATTACTAACTTAAAAAAAAAAAAAAAAAAAAAAAAAAAAACTTGCTTTTATTAAAGAGGATAATGGTATTATCTGTTGATGATTATTAGTATCTTGAAATTTACTTAGTAAAAACCTCACTTTCAATACCAGTAGTGTGTGGAAACACTGATGAGAGGTATTTGGATCTGAGATATTCTGATCTGAGATATTCATCTTTTCTTCTGCTAATTGTTTTGGATTTATTGCTGCTGAATGAGCTAGTGAAATTCAGTGAAAAGATGTGCATAGATGAAGAACCAGTGGACTGTACTTCTGAGAAAGCAGACACTCTTGTAGTAGTCTGTTTAATTCCTTTGGAAAAAAAAATGTAATTATCCTGAGGAACAGAGAGTCAGTCCTTTGGTGATATATCTCAGAATTTAAGAATTTAACTGTAAGATGTAAACAGATGGAAGATGTCCCTTCAACCTAGTACAGACACAGTTACTAATGAAGAATTGTTCTATTATGTCTTTACCATGACAATAAACTCAAGTGTTATTAAAAGTGTGAAACAAACAAACAAACAAACAAAAAGAGAGATTTACTGTTCAAAGATGTTGCACAGTTTGGCTTTTAAACTGATGATTGCCCAGTACTGTTTCTTTGAATTTATTACTATTGTTTGTTTATTTAGAAAAAAATATAAACCATATTCATTTTCCACATTTAAAATACTACTCATTTCATAATTAAAATTCTTCTAGAGTGTACTGAGTTAAAAAGTAGAATACAGAATACTATATCGTTGCACTTTATGTGTGTTTAATAAGTGACCCATATGTTCAGCTGTTTTAGTTTGGTTTAAAAACACATCTGTTTTTGTTATCCTTCCTGTTTTGTTAAAGTCAAAATACTTTTCCACATGAAGAACAGAAGAATTTCTTAGTTACAAAAAGCTACTTCTTAGATTTCTTGAGTAAAGCCAGTGTTTCTTTCTTATAAAGCAGAACATTATTCCTTTTTATAATAACAATAACAGATTACCTTTACATTTCAGTTAACAAATCATACAACAGAATTACTAGTTTATGGTGTGGAAAAAAAAGCGTGAATTCCGCTGAAGTACACAAGACTTTCTTCTGGTTTCCTTCACTTTCTATCTTTCTTTATATTGTTGGAAATGGATTTATATTGTTGGAAACAGAAGTTACTGAAGAATTATTGCAGCTCTGTTTCAGCAAAGAGCATCCAAACTTCAGATTTTCCAGAGAAGCACTTTTGGTGCTTTTTTTCAGGCTTAGTGCAAAAAGGACTTTTAAAAAAAGTACTCAGTATAGTTTCTGTGATTACTGTTACTGACTTTTTATTTCCACTTTTTTTATCTCTTCCCTCAAAGATGAGCATGAAATTATTCTGAACATGACAAATGTTTCTGAGATGAATTATATGAAAAAAAAAGAAAAAAAAAAAAAAAAAAAGACTGGAGATTATGTGCAAACAGATAGTGGCTCAAATGGAAACATGGTTTTACTCCAAATATATAAAGTGGAAATGTTTTCCATTGTGAGTCTATAAAAATTTTGCACAATTTTTATAAATCAAAATGAAAAAATATCTTTAATATTTTGTTTTATATCAAATAATAACCCAGTAGGAAGTGATTCAGTCAAAGCACAGTTTATCCCTGTAAGTATAGACTGGTTTAGGAAGACAATTTTCCTTAACAGTTTGTCAGTTAGCAATCAACATATCTTCTGAAACAGATAATGTTCTTTTTGGATTAATTCTGGAAAACACTGTTATAAAATTTAGGATTAAACATATTTAAATCCCACCGGTTCAGACACATACTTCCTCTGAATCCATTTATATACGGTCTTCCAATGGGATAGACCTAAATTTGTGGATTCTTGCATTTTAAGACCAGAACACGAATTATGTCATAGTTTATGTTTGTATTGCCTGCATTAATCTCTTTAATTTAAGCATGGCTTTCAGGAAGGCATCAACTATTTGTTTTAGCTATTGTGCTTTATTCCAAGCTACAGCTTGTCTGACTTTTACTTCTAGTATTATATCTTATTATGTTCTTCTTATTATGCCCTTTTGTCTTCAATGAAAATACCAAGTAACACTGGGCTAGGCACTAAATGTTGTGGAAGACTTTACAATTTCAGAATGTTAACAGCAGTCTTGGGGTGAGACTGCAAGTTCTTCTGCAACATTGAAAATTGTTTACAAAGAGATCTTCAAAATATCAAAATGCAATTCATGCCTGGGCATGTTTTCTTTTCACACAAGGCTTTCTGAAAGCATTTTGTCCTGCACCTCTCAGCAACAACAGTTCTCTCCCTTATTCCTCTGAAAATGAAACCAAGAACTAGAGTTGTTCATTTGGCAAGTTGACACTTGTAAGTCCTTAAAAACTACAGAAATGTCAGGTCTGGGTACTTGAAGTTGCCCCTGAACATATGTTTCTCATACTTATCAGTGTAAGATGCTAAAACCTTCCCAGGATTTTGGTGCTTTGATTCTAAACACCAGTTTAGGATTAGAAATACAGAATAGACCATTGTGCTTTTGTACCAAAGAAAAATCTAGACAAGACCTTAGCAGATATTAAAGAAAGGAGAAAAAAAAAAATCAGAATGACTTCCAAAAGAAGCTAAAATTTCTATGGCATTCAGGAAAATTTTAAGCAACAGATTGCTTTAAGAAAAAAAGTATTCTGACCAAAACTAGTTCTTTCTCCAGTGACCCTTCAGAGTGACCCCCTTCTTTTCACACTAAATATAGAAGTATCTAGAAGTAATCAAAAATGTCTTCATGGCAAGTATCTTACAGACACAGCAGTCTGTTCCCATCTGAAACAGCTTAGCTTCTGAGTGAGCAGCAAGACATTTGTGTGAGAAGCAGCAGAACACACAAGAAGAATGAACAATATGTTGGCAGCCAGTATCATGTAGTTCTTTAGTGCTCCATTTATTATATGAGGAAGGGAATAAATTTAATCAAGGAGGGAACAAGCTGCAAGGAAGGAAAGGGGAAGGAGAACTGAGTGGATAAACTGTTCAAGAATGATTTGCAGGTACTGCTTTCGAATTGAAAATTAATCAGGGCTTTTTTTGTCAGTCTTATTTTTTTCCCTGTCTTCATTAATATCAAACCATGAACAACTTTTTTTTTTTTAAAGTAACAGAGAGATGATAAGTCTTATTAAATAGAAGTCAAAAGCAATAAAAATAGTCCAAGATACTTATTTTCATATAAGCACAGACCAATCAATATATTACTTGTTTAATTTACATGGAACAAGAATTTTACATTCATTTTTCATGTTGCTCAGTTCAACAGTGTTTTGAGACTCTTTCTTGACTTGAAACTTGTGCAATGATTTGTGTTAATACTTTAAGTATTTAGTGTAGGTACTGCTAAATTCCAAAATAATATTTGCTAAGATGTTACTGCCTTTTTGAATAAACTTGATCTGCTGCACATTAAGAGAAACACCAGAGAAAATATCTTCTTCCCCTATTCAGTTGCTTTCAATGCTCAGTCTGCTAATACCAGACTTAACTGGGATAATATATCCATGGGATCCTGTTATTCAGCTTTCCATTCTGTTATGTTAGTAGACTCTTTGCTTCTAATAGTTGAACATGCTATTGGTTTGTGCAACATCCTGGCACATGATGACTTTTTGTTTTTAAACAAAAACTGTTCTGCAAACAGAAATAAGAAAACTTCTATTTTATAATTCTCTCCTCTCCAAAGTGCTGCTCCATTTTTTTTTTATGGGACTCTTTTCAAATACTCACTGTTTTTGGAAGTCTAAATAATAACTGGAAAGACATACTTCATCCTGTGAAGTCATCCTCTTTGGATCTTAGTAGAAAATGTCTGTTATAATTGTTCTCAGGCTTGAGACTTCTACTCTACTGAATAAAATGTTTTAGTTCTTAATGACTGGTGATATCTTCGAATCTCTCAACTTTGTACATAGGGCTGGTCAACCAATAAAGAGTGCAAATGTTCTCCAGGATTTAATTAAATATTCTCTTTCAAATGTCATATATAACAAACCTGGAATAGATGAGAAAGCAATAGGCTGTTTTTTCTATTATTGTTTTCCTCCATATGTAACTATCTCATTCCAAAAGAAGAAAATAATTAAAAGCCAAGAGAGTGGAAATTTTGGATCTGAAAAGGATGGTTAAAGTAGCAGTGACATATTTGTGAAAACAAACAAATAAATAAATAAATAAAAATCTTTATTCCTTTGTTTCATAGCAAAAAAAAAAAAAAGGTATGTGAATAATAAAATTTTCTACTTCCAGCTAACTCTTAAGTATTGCATCCCTCAGAGGTATTCAGTTGCCTTCAAGCTGATTCCATAGGGATATGCCTTTGCCAATTCAGAAGATACTGTGAAAATATATTAACTGGTGATACTATGGCTTGTAATGTTTAATTTCTTGCTTAATTTCAGACTGTAGAACTAGAGGACAGTTTAATGCGTTTTCATATCACTTTCGGGGAAGACGTTCTCTTGACTACAGCTTTCAAGAGGACAAGCCCTTGAAGAAAATGAAAATGACCAAAACAGTAAGGTAAGATTTTTATTTTTTTTATTTTTTATTTTTTTAAGTATGAGAAAACATGTGTTTTCAAAACTGAATGAAACTGAGGGGTTTCTTTGTAAGTGCATACTGCTTTTTTTCCAGTCTCTGCTTTCTTCAGTTTATCATTGATGTATTTCATTCTGACACTTCTGCATAGCCACTAACAGTAAATCACTTTATTTTCAAGCTCAAAATTGTGTAAGTCTCTTTGTGTGTAACACAGTATAGTTCTTCTTCCTGTGCTTTACAGGAAGAAAAGCCAGTAGTAAAGTGTAATTCGGGGGATTTGGAATCCCACAGCCGTGCTGTGCCTGCAGGAACCAAACTAAATTGCGTCCTTTTCTGCTCAGTGCTGCCAGATCCTCCTGCAGAAGTAAGAGGAAACCAAGTGTTGATAACACTAACATAAAAATTTATTATGATAGTAGAGATTGCTTCTAATACCTCAAAGCAGAAGTGGAAAGCAGGGGTGCTGCAGAGAGACAATGCTGTTTATAACTCTATAGTCCTCAAAATACTCTAGCCAGGAAGTAAACCACAATGTCATAAATAATCTACATAATGTCCCTACAGTTTCCAATGAACCAAAACTTATCTTTGAATTAGTGTAATGAAATGAGTTCTGCTTGGACACTTTATAAAGAATATAAATGGGGATCCTTCACTTTCTTATTTAACTGAACATTCTTCATTGCTTCCATATATATGTGTTCTTTTAGCAAATAAAATTATCTGCTTGACTGAGGAGAACATTGGTTCATATTCAGCCAGAGTCTACCCACTCAAGGCAAGGAAAGTATCTGGATAGATATTTAGAAAGTTATGTTTATTTCAGCAGTTTCAAATATTCAAGTGAATGTACTGAAGATACACCAGCATTATATTTCACTTAATTGGTAGGAAGCTGTACTGAAGAAACAGAGCCTTTAGATGTTAAGGGTAAAAGGTTTCTAATCTTAAACAAGAAAAGGCAGTAGCTAAGTCTAAGCTTACTTAGAGACAATGGAAAAAGAAAAGAAAGGGTCATTGGAAGGAACCCTTGAACAAGGATGTTTCATGTGGTTATGCAAGTGAACAGTTAGAAGCCATTGAATTTACAAATTAATGTAATTCATTTTTAAAAGAAATTAGTTCCATAATTATAAAGCTGCAGAAGGGTTAAATCGCATAAAAATGTAAGCAAGAAAATATAAACATGTATCTGAGAAACAGCTTGTTTTTGTTAACATGATGTTAACTTTTTCAGAAATGAGCTCAAAGATCTACAACAGTCAAAGTACTAATTAGGACTACAAAATTGTAAATTTACAATAATTTATTTAAAGCATATATACAGCTAGAGCAACAACATTCTTTTAACATTCTTGTCAATTCTTATGCTCATTGTATTTAAATTACTTTTCTGGTGAGATCTTTTTTTCTTTTTTCATCCTCATTTTCAATAACATAAGCAGGTGGGGAAGATTAAACATTTAGTTACAAAATAGCAGCTGGTTTACTTGAATTTTGGCATGTTATGTTGTTTTGAGTTCTTTTTCTTTAATTTAGATGAAAAACTATGGGAAAAACTAAGTAGCTTGAATACCTGCCAATAAGTGCAGTTTTAATTTATACAGGAAGATAAATCATGAGTCCTAATATAGAAAAGAGTACTTTGCCTGTTCATTCTTTGGGTATCCCTTAGCTCTGGGGAAGACACGGTAACAGAATAGGAATGCTTGTATGGATTCAGAGATCTTAATGTAATAAGTGTAATTAGCGCTTTCCTGGTTTTGAATACATAAGTTTTTTAAGTCTTGCCAAATAATATATTATATATTACAGACAGTTCCTTTCATAAGTGTATACATTTTTCCCATCAACAGAGTGAATCAAGTAACACAAGTTAGTGTTGTATGACACTTACCAGGAAAGTGCTAGAAAGTGCTATAGTCAGAATACTCTAGACTTTGTGTATGATAAACAGCATTCATTTCAAATGTTAATTAAATTGGACACAGGAATGTGTCTATATCTAAAAGCACTTTTTCTCATTTGTTTATGAAAACCAACTTCTTTTTAAAGACATTTCTTTAAATACATTGTTTGCTAATGAGTAAATATAGGAAAAAAATATGAATCTTAATATGAAAGGTGAATTTCATGTTTTGAAGTAATACTTTTTAAAGCTCTTTCAGTTTAGTCTGCTTTCCTATTTAAGGCTCAAGAGATTCCAGGGCTCTTTTCCCAGTGATTTTAAGGTGATGATCTATCAATGTCACAGATGACAACTTCCTGTTTTCCCATGCATTGTATACATACATTATTCTTCTTAGCATAAGAAATTCACTGTCACTGTTGACATCAACAGTAATCCATAACTCACCCAACCTGAGGCTGTCTTCAGCACTAGTGTGTCTGGTGTACTGTTGTGGCTCACTGGTGTTCAGTGTGGCCAACTGCCTACGCTTGTTGGTTCCTCTTTACATTTGTGCTAAGTGTTCTAAAATATCTAGACAAATAAAAATGAGCTAGGTGAATATCCTGACATGGCATCAATTTCTTGCAGTTCTATGAAACAGAGTAAATATTTTCGTAATGCCACCTCAGCATCTGATGAAAACTCAAATATGCCCATAGTGAATGACTTCAAAGAATTTGTTTTGGAAATGCAAAAAACTATTTCAAGCCTCAGAAACCAGGTAAGGTGCTATACTGGATAGTTTCTAACTCTAGATGTAATTTATCATGTTCTCCTAACATCATAGACATCCACTGCAGCCAAAAACCACCACATAGTATCTCAAACAAAACACAACACAACATGGTGTGTTATTATTCTTTATTTCTATATTCTTCTGAAATCATACTAAAATATTCTTTGATCTATTCTATAGATCTTTTTGACTTTTGAACCTGAAGCTTTCTGTAACCATTGTATTCTAAACATGAGATTAGTCTTGCTCTAAAAATTTTTCTGTGTAGTTGAAAAAAAATCTTTTTTTTCTTATCTGAAATGCATAGAATCTAAGTAAAACTATGATTAAAATGTGGAGTCCATAAGAAATCATATGCCAGATTGCCATGAACATAGTTAAAATCTAGATCACTTACTTTTGCGATGCAGCATAGCCTCCTTATTCAGAATAACTTAGACATAATGACTCAATATCAAAATAATTTAAGAACTTGGTTTCAAAAATGTGTACTGTATAGCACAGATAAATCCAAAATAGGCCAAAGATTTTGCCCAGAAAATTAAGTTCCAGCTTTCCAATGTAATTCATAAATATACATCATGTATTTATTTACATAGCAGATTGCTTCCATCTTTGATGGCATTATTAAATTATTGTTACACTCATCAACAATGAGCGCTCTGACAGTGGAAATGCTTTGGTAGGCCAAGTTAAGTTTTATTACATTTCAGTCTGTTTTTCTGTCTTTTTTGGATGTCAAAAAGACCAAGGGATTTTTAAAGATGGTTCCTTTACTGTTCCCAAGTGGCACACAACCAGCAAGCTATACTAACCATATAACCCCTATTTTTCATCATTAAGAAAAAAAATACAGTCAAAGATCAAAGATAACTTTTTAAATTATGTTTTGTTGTTGTTGTTGTTTTTTACCTCCTTTTCATTCAGACCTTTTGGAAAGTTTACATTTTCCTTAGCATATGTCAGATGTAGTTTGCTTGTCTTTGTATGTTCAAGATGTATATTCCAGTGGTAGGAAAGATGTATCCTTTGTTCGTTTTCCTTTGAAAGGCTGTTTACATATTCATTACACATTTCCAGGTATTTAGCATTATGCAAACTAGATAGTCAGAAGAAAAACCTATCATGGATGGCATAGCATAAGAGAGAAGACAGAATACCTTGCATAAATAAAAACTTTGCTTTTATTCAATTATTATTTTTTTAATACTTACAGATAAAAAAACTTGAATCACGCCTCAGTAAAACTGATTGCACTGATGAAAAGGGTAAATCATATTCCAGCAATGAAACCTGGAAAAGGGACCCTTGTACTGTGTGTGAATGCAAAGTGAGTATGTGGAAATCCATTTTGAGATAGAAATCATATCTGATTCTGTTTCTAAATCAGTATTTCCAGCTTTGTGTTTGGTAATTACTGGGTAATAGTTTCTAATTCTCTTGTATGGATCTTCAGTTATTTGGTGCAAAAAGAGATTTCTGTTCATATATCCCTGCCCATGACAATGTTTTTTAATCCACCTCTTATTATATTTCCATTTTTAGGGACGGTACTGGCAAAATGAGCTACAAATTTACAAATTAGCTACAAAATTAATTGTACTTCTCAAAGAAGTCTATTAAAATCCTTGAAAATCAATAAAAGCATATCTAGCTTATTGCTAAATTTTCATTTTCTTTTATTATGGTAGCATTTTTTAAAATATAGTCAAAGAAATATGGGGGTACTTGGCATCCCAGTTTCATGCCTGAATGTTGAATAAGATGACATACTGTTCAGGTATAATACAGAATGTATTATAAGGCATAAGAAGAAGGTATAATACAAAGGCACTGATACTGAAATAAACTATGTGACAGTTTTTTTAATAACCAAGATCTTAGAGAGGATGAATGAAAACACATGCTTCAATAATGGGAAAAAGATGTTTCTTGTTTGGAAAATGAAGCTAAGTATGGTCTGATTTCATTCCTTGTTTTCCTGACACAGGTTGGTCAGATTACCTGTTTTGTGGAGTCATGCCCGCCAGCTGACTGTGAAGCTCCTGTGAAGATTAAAGGAGATTGTTGTCCAGTCTGCTTAAAAGAAAATATTAATAAAAAGAAGCCATAAGTCTTCTTCTTCTTAGATTTTAGGGTGCATACTCTTCAGATCATATCAATGCCTGCTGATGGCAAAAACAGGTAGCTACAAGCTTAAAACAGCAAGAAATCAAGATTACAACATTCTAATGGTGCTGTAACAGTGTAACATAATGTATCATTGTATTTTCTGCCCATGAAGGTAATCACAATGCAAAAAATAATGAAAGGGAAACTAGCAAACAGGTCAAAGTTAATTGTGTGTTAAGCTTCTCAGGTTAGACAAACTAAAAACTGGTGCTACTTTAAGAGAACACTGTCAGATAGTTTTAGGTATCCAAAATGACTGGACTTCAGACTTAGGCTAAAATTAACACTTTTTTCCCCATCTATGATCAGTTATGTTGAAAGTTCCATTTTCAGTTCCAGTCTGACTTGAAATTTAGCTCTTTTTTATTCATTAGTATATAATGGGAAAACAAAAGGTCACTCACTGTGCCCAAACCAATGCGATACAGGACCAGTTTCTACAAACCACATATGCATGGAAATGCTGTTCAATCACACTATCTCTTCTACAAATGGACCACCAAGAAAGTAAAGAAAATCAGAGTGCACCTTTCAACATCCTCTTGTTAATTCACTAAGCAAAATGATTCAATATTTTCAAACTAGAAAGGCTGGAATTACTAGGGAAACATGAGTAAATGTAATTGGAAGCATTTGAAAAAGCAATTGAATGTATATTACAGGTGTAATTGACAGTGTTCCTCATTTTAGGAAAACACACATGGCAGAGTAGCATTTGATCTTAGCATGAACATAATCTCTTTTGTCAAAAAATATGTAATTGCTTGGCAACTTATTTTTGTTTCATCTATTTTAAATCATTGTAACATGACCATCCAGTCCAGTTTTTAAGCATGCTTCTCTTAATCTCAGATCAGCTCACATATATGTATGGCCCTGTTTTGAGAATGTGAAACCATGTCACATGCCATTTTATATACAAAGATACCTACTGACTTACTGTGCATATTGTCAATAGACATATGTTCCTGGTTATATTGTGGCACTGTTTGTTGAAAAAAAAAAAAAAAAAAAAAAAAAGAGTCTAAATCAAGCATCATGATTAATTGTGGATTGACTACTTTTTCTGACAAGGTATTTGATTTTTTGTTGTTGTTCAATTTCATCTAATGCATATATATTTTTACCTCATATTTTTATCATTCATGTTAAAAATGGTCTGCCAATGGACTTTAGTTCCCATTTAATAATTGTTTAACATAATAGAGTATATGTCTACACTAGCATTTCGAAGTTGTATACTTTTTAGAATACAAACTGCATATTTTTGACCAGGAATTATATATTATATTCAGTGAAGGACAACTATCATACCTCATTTTACAGGTTTTTTTGTTTTTTTTTGTTTGTTTGTTTGTTTGTTCAGAACTGATTCTCTCCCTAATTACTTAATATTTTAGAATTTAAGGCTCTGTCCTTAATTCCCAAGTTAGGACTAACAAGAACCAAGCTCTTCTTTAGTTTTTCACTGACTTCTGAATTTTTTGTTCAAAATGAGGGAGCAGAGATCTGGAATCAAAGAACTCTGCACAAAATTTAACATTCTCATCTTAAACATTTCAGATTATGCAAACAAACTGGATACTTAATTATTGCATGGTAAATCAAATACCTGTCTAATAACTAACCTAGCACAACAAAATAAGTTCCACTATTATATTTTGGCACATAATTTCTCTGATTACTAACATTAATAATTTCAAGTTTGATAATCAGATACCACGACACACATTCAAACTTTGGTGTATCTTTAAAGCTTGCTACAGAAAATAATTTCATACTATATATAGTAAGAGCAATATGTACATGTGAGTGGTGTGTTAAAGATGTGTGGTAGAAGGTACACATGGAAATGCAATTTATATTTTTTAGAATATTTTAATTGATTTTATATACCGTATTTTGACTTATGTTATTTTCTATTTTAATACTTTCAGAAATTGTGTGTGGCGAGCATGTCTGAGTATCATATGGTTTCTAGAGGCTGTCATTCCTGTATCCCTTTGATACTCTGGTCTTTTTTTGACTTTTGCTGAGAGTCCAAACCACATGTCTCGTCCTATAAGTCCAACTCAGATGGAATTCCTTCCCATTGACCTATAGCAGGAATCCCTCAAAGAGGAAGAATTGCGGAGCTGAACCAAATATAATTTAACTGTCTAAACAGATATATAAATCAGTAATACATCCAGCTGGTTACTACTTACATTCTTTTATTCCAATTTAATATTAAATAAACTTTCTCAAAAATTCCACTTATTGGAGAAAAGAGTTTCCATTTAAACATTATAAAATAGTAACATATATCCAATTGTTCATTTTCTTCAGCCTCCAGAATAAAGAGGGAGGTTTTCTTCAATGTTCACTGTTTACTCATATGGTATATAAAATGGGCTTAGGAGTCTGGGTATGCTTAAATAAGTGTAATTTTTAGTTATTTTCCGCTGTCCATCCGATTATAAACCATTCAGGAAAAACAAGTCTTTATGCACAGTTTAAAATGTAATCAGTCATGGATTGTACTTGTTTTATTGTCATGTCTGAAGAATCAGCATTAATTTTAACATTTCTGAAACAGTGGCCAATGGCTAGATGACCATTTCCTCAGTATCCACTGTGAGAATATTGCTGTAATATGTTGCAAATTTTACATATTTATTTTCTTTTTTTAATGTTACCTAAAGCAAAGTCTTTGTTGTTTTTATTTTAATCAGTAAATTTACCAAAGAACTGTTTGCACTGTATAATGAATGCTTTTCAGTTAAAATAAAATGGGCCACATTTCCAAGTAAACACGATTTCTTATTGATAGATATATTGTTTAGATTAATTGCTGAAGATTGAAGATTGAAGATTCATACTGATTCCAGTATGAAGATTTTATACAAAGAACTATACCACTTCTCTTATGCAAGGTAGTCATGACTCCATTTCTCAGAACTAAAGAATGAGCTAATGAATTATGTAGATAGATTCTTTAACATTATGTCATATAAAGTATCTATTCACTGTTCTTTTCTAGGTGATGGGAAAAAATACATGTAGGGTCACCAAGGAATATTCAAATGTACTCTTATTTCTTAGTATAAGTTTATTTGAAAGTGTTCTTAGTGTTGGACATTTTTCCCAAAAAATTTGGCCGAGAAGTGAAGTATCTCTTCACTACTGACATAATACTTACATACAGACTGATTTTACACAGTTTCCTTACTTCCCTCGGCTCTTCAAATAGATCCAGTCCTGAATTGCCTTGCCATGCATTTGATTCCACATTTGTTCTTTATTGACATCATTCCACAAGTTCAGGAATCCACGTTCATGGAATCCCTTGTCTGTAGTTGACTACTTCTGGACTTCTGAGACTGTAGACAATGTATGAAAAAATCCCACTTTGTATCTGCTCCATTCTGTGCCTTTTTATGTTTTTGCTCTGAAACAAAGCAAATAGGACAGTCACCTTCCTGGTGGTAATCCAAGGAAAGCAATGACAGAGCAAGATTAGGATGCTGAGAGGGTAAAGGTAGTCATAAAACACGTGTGCTTGGTGCACCTCTAAAATTAGTCTCCTGTACAAGAGATTATACTTTTTAGTCATTACAATAAAACTTTGGAGAAAGATTCAGAGACTTGAAATACTCTGAGTAAATTCACTTTATGCCTTTTGGTTGAATTCACCTAAGAATCATTTGGTTGCAGTATGATTAAAGTTTTCATCACAGGGAATGATATCCCATACTCAGTAACTTTGTTTTGTAAAATAATATTCTGCTGCCATAATGCAAGTTGTTATATGATCTAAAATCTTTTTCTTTGTGTTTTCTTTTTGATCCCCCTGTAGCATTTCCCAAATCAGTAATCTTCACAGTGAGAGTTTTAGACATTCTGGGGCTGTTCCTTTGTGTTCTGTCTTTGTGTTGGAAATTAAAATGAGGTATCAAAAGCTGGTATATTTGAGTAGATCAAAACTTACACATTAAGGTATTGTATTTTTCAGGAAATAGATTAAGCATTGTGCATATACAGCACAGTACCATTATAAAATTACCATCAGGAAGAAAGACTACTGCTTTCTCATGGTCTCTCTCATCTACAATGTGGGGTTCAGCTTAGTATATTTCTGAATTCACTACAGTGATTTTTATTATGTACAAGAAAAATGAAACCTGGTATGTGACAAAAAGCTTGTTAGATGGAATACATGAACATCAAATAGCAATATGACCATATACACATATCTCTAACACTGAAAGGTTGTGAGTTTGTGTTTGGCTCCCAGTGGAAAGCAACAATGTTATACATAATAAAGCCAATGAGAAACAATAAATTAATAAGCATGTTACTAGATTTTAGATTACTAGATACCAATATTGTTATAATCAGGTTTGCATTATGATGTACCTAAACAGGAGATTGTACTGAGTCATGAAAAGGCAGCATTGTTGTCTGCTAACACCATATTTTAAAGCAGACAACCTAGCAATATTAAGCTTTTATTTTACAATTATCCTGGCTGCCTACTTTCATGTTATGGTTGCTCTTCTTTCCTTTTTTCACTCTTTGCCTGCTGTGACATAGCAAGGAAACCTCTCCACCTCCAACACGTTTTTGCTTCTGTTTTCTGCCCAACATATTTGCTATCCACCCTCAGTGTTATGAATGGTCCTTTCACTCTGCTTTAGCATTCCAGCCCCGTAACAGACAGAGCTAAGTACAGATCAGATATAAGTTACAAGAGAATCTCAACAGCTGTGTTTAGCAGAAAAATTATGAACTGTTTACACTCAGAGGTGGAACAGAACAGAAACTCCTGCTATAACGGAATAAACCTAATTTTTGTGTTCAGTAAATGTGTTTGTATCTATTTGATGCCTCCCTCAATAATACAACTTTACAATCCCACAAGTCACATACTTTAAAAATGTTGCTGTGTTGCCAAAATAAATTGCATTACCTACTAATATCTTTATGAGACGGTGTCTGCTGTTAACCTGGCTCACAGCCATTCCTAGGCTAAGCCCAGTAAGCACTTCTTGTTTCTTTTCATAGAGATTAACATGAAAAAGTTACCCTGAGGTAACTGTTCTGGTGGGGAGAAAAATAAAATAAAATAAATCAGCTAGTACTCTTAATTTTTTCAGGCAGAATCTGACAGTTCATTAAGAATATTGAACATATTGAATATATCAAAGTAGCATTTATGCTAGATTGCAATAGAGTCCCCAAACAATGGGAATTGATTCAGCTACTTATTTGACCAAATATCAGAGTGGTAATAGGGATGCCTTTCAGTCCCCCACCACAAAGCATTGCCTCTCTTTCATTGAAGATCACCATTTTTTTTTCTACCCCATACTTTTACAACTAAGGGACTTAAAGAAGTTCGCAAGACAGCAAGGCCAAAAAGTTTATTCTGGCAAATCACCAGCCCCTCAGAATAGCAGGTCTTAGTTGGTGAATGAACTTAGCTGGTGAACTTGGTTACAGGCCTGAAAGGATTGCTCTGGAGAAGGATTCAGAGCCAACCAGTCAGAAACATTAGACAAAGGGCTATATTGGGGTTCCTGTCCTTGTACTTGGGCACTAGATTCAGCATAGTTGATTATGAATTTCCATGATTTGGATTTCAAAGTTCCCAGGAACTCTTGAGAAAAGATACTGAGCACAGCACTTGCTCTTTCCTAAATCACGTTTACTGCAGAAAGCACTCATCTTGCTACAAATGGGAAGCAAAAGTGACAGCTTTCATAATATGGAGAACAATTCCAGTTACTTTCCAGTTACTGAAGGAATACTCCAGCTATTTTAATCAAGGGTTTTCACACCCTCTGGATGAAATTCAGTTATTTTGGAAATTATGCTTTTATCTAAAGCCTCAAATGCTGTTAACAGAAAATGATACATTTTTTTTTTTTTTTAGTTGTAGTTTTTATTTTATTTTATTTTATATTTTATTTTCATTATGCTTTGTAGGAAGGGCCTTCTTGTATGCAGTGAAACAGATTGGAGACATTGTAGGAATGGGTAAAAATATTTTCTTGCAGCTGACCTGTCTCGACATGGTTGCATATAGCCTTATTTTTTGCCAGGCTATTCTATTCTCTTCTAGTGAGGGTATTTAAAGATTGCCATGGGATTATTTGGATTTTCTTTTATATCAGCAATCAATTCAAGCAACAACAAAAAATAGCAAATAGGCAAATGCTGATGTGGATTTTAAAACTGTTGTCTTATGTTCCTTTCTTTTTTCTATGGTGGAATGCTATTGTTACCACAAATCTTACCTCTCAAACAGCAATATTTTCCATTTGAACTTTAGATGTACTCAGAAAACATGTTGCCTGACTTGTTTAAGATCAAGGACTTTGCGTGTTGAGAATGATAAAAAGGGGAACAACTCCTCTATTGCTTTAGATTAGTAGACTCTTAAAACCAGGGGAAGTCAGTCTAGTCTTGTCTAGCATCTGCATAGCACATTAAACTGAATTCATGCAGTGTATCTCACATTAAGACAATATCCTGTGTTTCAACAGAATCTTAAAAAGACATGCAGTTTGATTGAAAATTTTAAAATGTTACTTCTGCATCATCATAATATACATTTTAATAGCGGGTTACTTACTCTCAAAAAGAGCATTTAAGAATGTCTCTTGTGGGTATTTGGCTGCTGAACTGCTCATCCTGACACCTTTGTTTCACTTTTATATGCAAAATAGAACATGCTGCTCCTCCTCCTATTTTTTTTCCATTACAAGGTTTTATGCATGCACACTTGTAGTTTAAGATGAATCTGACTCACTAAATCATACCAAGAATTCATATTCAGACAGATTATAAAACTGCTTTTAGCTCTTTTATAGCCCCCAGTTTTGAAAGTAGAAATCAAATTCTTTATTCCCCCATGCATGATTTTGCATTTAACTGTGTTATACTGATTAGATGAGTTCAGTCTAGAAAACAATCTGGATCTGTCTATAATTACTTTAATTTTCATTAAAGTTGTTTACTTATGGTTTAAGATGGTTTAATAAAATCTAGAAGTAATAAATCTAAATAAAAGTAATCTAAAAGTAATAAATCTAATAAATCTAAAGTAATTCTGATGCTGCTACAGGTTTATCCCTCTCTTACATTCTGTGCACCAAAATCAGCCAACAGTGACTGATCACACTTAAGAGACCGAGAAAGTAAAGGAAAAATAAAGAGAGATCCTGCTTCCTTTCTATAGTGAGAAATAGTTCTCTAAGGAATACATGCTGATGACAGCCACTCTTGTTTTTCCCCATCTGCTGCTGTTTACTGCATTTGTAATACATTACTGAAAAGTATGATAGCTTAGAGAGAAAGGCTTTGATAAAAATGTCAGGATTCAAGCTGCAGTAACATACTGTGGAGTTTGTATGTTCCTAGTGATACTCTTGTCTCTCCTTTCCCTTTCAGGCCACAAGCTTGTCTGTATTACTGCCTATGGTTCTGTCTTTAATTTAAATTAAATTTAAGCAAGAATAGTCCTTATGAAAGAGCTGAAAAATATGGTTGGGTAAAATATTTATATTACAAGTTTAAAGAGTTTGGGCTACATTAAGCTATAGCTGTGGTCAGGGATTTTGCATATTTTAGTGTTGGATTTGCACCACTGGAAAATAAAATGCCTTGTTGGCCTACTGAACAGCCATGGTTCGCAGATGTGAGAGCTTCCCAGTGCTAGTGAGCTTCACCACAGCTTTGGAAATTTCAGACACAGAAGAAGACCTGAGTTCATTCAGGCCTTGGTCTTGGTTTCTCCACTGAGACTAGCACTGCAGGTAAGTACTTGCAGTGGTAAGTACCTGCAGGACTTTGTGACAATTACTTGTTTGCAAGGGAGTAGAAAGGAGTAACTCTGTTCTGTGCAGAATTATTGATAATGTTTTTGCTTCTAGTACTTTTTGAGTACTGTGTGCAGTTCTGGGCACCACAGTACAAAAAGGACATTGAACTGTTGGAGAGTGTCCAGAGGAGGGCGACGAAGATGGTCAAGGGCCTAGAGAGGAAGACATATAAGGAGCGGCTGAGGTCACTGGCCCTGTTGAGCCTGGAGGAGACTGAGGGGGGACCTCATCACGGTCTACAACTTCCTCGCGAGCCAGAGTGAAGAGGCAGGTGACCTATTCTCCATAAACACCAGTGATAGGACCCGTGGGAACAGTGTTAAACTGAGGCAGGGGAAGTTTAGGCTGGACATCAGGAAGAGGTTCTTCACTGAGAGGGTGGTTGCGCACTGGAACAGGCTCCCCAGTGAAGTGGTCACTTCACCAAGCCTGTCTGAATTTAAGAAGCGATTGGACTGTGCACTTAGTCACATGGTCTAAACATTTGGGTAGACCTGTGCGGTGCCAGGAGTTGGACCTGATGATTCTTATGGGTCCCTTCCAACTCGAGACATTCTATGATTCTACATTAGAGTACTGTATGCTGCCTTATCCATATTCTAGAAGCACTAACAGGAGCCGTCAGTAAATGATGACTCTGGCCACCTTAAAACCCCAAATAAGTATTATATGGGATATTAGAGTATATCTTGTGGTGGTTTTACCGTGCTAGGCAGTTGAACACCACAACTGCTCTCTCACTCCCCGTCCTCAGATGAGGAGGGGAAGAAGTAAAGGAAAGAACAACTCACGGGTTGAGATAAGGATGATTTAATTAAAGAGAAATATATATATATATATAATATTAATAATATATATTAATAATATTATTTTTTATTTATTCATTTATTTTATTTATTTTTATTATATTATATTAACAATATATATATTATTAAGGAATATTATTATTAATTAAACAATTCAACTAAAGGGAAAAAAGGGAAAGGGGAAGAGGGAGGGGGAAAGGGAATAACTAAACAAAACAAGTAAAGGCTATGTGGAAGTGCAGAGGAAAAGAAATTACTCTCTACTTCCCACAAATGAGCGATGCTTGACCACGTCCTTGAAGCAGGGCCTCAACACACGTAGCCAGTGTTCGGGAGGAGGACAGACGTCTTCACAATGAGAGCCCACCCCTCCCCTCTTCTTCTTTTTTCCACCTTTTATTGCTGAGTGTGACATCATGTGGTATGGAATATCCCTTTGGTTGGTTTAGGTCAGCTGCCCTGGTGATGTTTCTTTCTCACTTTTTGCTCACCCCCTAGGAGGGTCAGAGAGAGTCCTGATGCTGTGCCAGCACTTCTCAGCAGCAGACACAACACCAGTGTGATACCACTGCTGTTCTAGCTACAAGTGCAGAGCGCAGCACTGTATGGGCTGCTGCAGGGAAAGTTAACATCCCAGACAGACCCAGTACAACCTTCACAGAAAAGTTGCTTGTACAGTATTTTTTTTTTTAATTACTGCTTTGAATGGCCAAGGTTGTTTTAGAATAGAAAAAGAAGATGCAAATAGCACAACAATCGCACTTAGTTTATAAAACAAATATTGAAGTGTAGACACAACAATCGCACTTAGTTTATAAAACAAATATTGAAGTGTAGACTGCTAATTACTGAATTACAAACTAACATGTTAATCCCAGACTTTATAGAAAATAATATAGTTCTACATTCTCTGATACTTACAAAGCAAACAAGATAGTAATACTAAGCCTGGTTTGACAAAATCTGATGGCAATAACTAGGCCAGCTCATTTCAGCTGTATTAAAATAATATACTTTAATTTTCCTATGAAATTACAGAAAAAAATACTAAGATTTTAATAAAGTATGACCTTATGGAAGTGCTATAGAAATTACTTCCTTAAATGGACCATTACTTTTCAAGTTCGCCTTCCTGTCTTCATCTAGTCAGTTGACTTCTTGTCCTTCTGTAAACCCATGACAATTTGTTAACAGGAGATAAAATACAGGGCTGGAGTCTTGTCTCTAATAAGCAAATGTGGTCCTTCCCACACTATGTGGCTGGGATGGACCGTGGTTGGGCCAGGATTTCACCCCAGATATTCTAATAATATTCCTGTGGTTCTGGATTTTGTGTTTTACGAGGGATTAGGAGTTTGGTGTCTAGGATACAAGAGATCAGTTTCAATAATGCCAGTCTACTAGAAGTCAGTGTGACAATGTTGAACATTAAAATTGTATTCCTAAAAAAATCCTATTTGTAACATCCCAGACCTGCATCCTGACTCTTACCTGCTAATGTATGCACAACAGCATTGAACACACAGAAATGTTAACAATTGCAGTTCCTGAAAACAGAAGTAGCCCAAGTGAGATTTATATCTAATTTCCTTACAAATCTTTCCTAATTACATTAGTATATACCATATATATACCATAATGATAGCATGTGACTACAGTTTAAGGGCAGGATTCCACTAAAGGTATGCCTTCTATTGAAGACCGTCAGGTTTCTCATTTTAAAATAAAAATCTCAACATTATCCGATAAAATATTTTTACATTTTTCCTAGGTCATCTGTGTTACACAGGGACCATCCCTGTAGGTACCTACATAAAAGTAAAATTGAAATCCATATTAATTTACAGGATTGGGGCCAGATTTCAGGAAATAGTTTGCTCTTTAGAGATTACCCATAATCCTCCCAGTACAGATACTAAATTATCCCAGGCATCTTGCCAAACGGTCAAGATGATGGCTGCTATCTCAGATCTCAGCACATTTCAGTCTTCAGTGAAGATTCCCAAAGATGTTACATCAGTCTTGGCAATGCACACCAAGGAAGCATGCGTAGGATCATTACTTACATTAATACATTTTTCTCTCAGGCCCTGAACAAAAATTCTGGCAATCAGGCAGAAAAACCGTACTTCCCTTTTGTCTTGTAAACTTGAGAGCCAATTAGTTAAAATATCTCTACGGAATAGATGAATTTCCAGCTGTAAGCAGGAAGGCAACTTCCACTGAATATAGTACTCCTTTATTATATATATTTTCATTTTATTTATGAAACATTTTATATTATTATATTTGAGATAATTTTTTGTGACTGTAGTGGTTACATATAAGAAGCCGTGTTCGTACTGCACAGATGCATGTGTTATTTCTTAGGCCCGTCCAATGACACCTGTAGTCCACATGCTTCTCTCTTATATGACACTAGTGACCCTGTACCTAAACAATGACCTAGTCTGAAGTATTCTGTAAAGGGACTGGATCTGTGAAAGAAACATTTCTGGTACCATAGGGACTGATTTCATGGGGAAGGTTAAATGAGCTTTTGTCAAATGACCATCATGAAGTGACCAAAAAATTCACAATTATTTTGAAAGAAATATTTAGAAAAAGCACATGGAAGGAAAGGATTGTTTAAGATAACTTTAAAAGAATGCAGTTTTGAAGAAAAAATGTTACTCAACATTGGGCAATTCTCTAAAATTCCTCAGCTGGAATAACCATTGAAATAAGCTCAAGTTTCATCTGTTTAGTTCTTGATAAAATTTTCACAAAATATTAAGCACAAAAATAGTAAATTGCATAACAAAATCTTTGTTATCAAGAATTTTAGCATATCTAAACAATATCTACTTTTTATTTTTATGCTGATTTCAGCAATGTCTAGAAAGTTCCACTCTATATGAAAGGGATACCATGGTGTAAAAAGTATCTACAGTATTTTATTTTTTTCAGTCACTGTGTTACTAAATTGTATACTCCTTTGCTAACAATGTTAGTATGATATCATTATCCTAATTAGGAGTCTAGTTCTCAGTATCTGATATTTAGTACTTTGCATATTGATCCAGACTTTAGTTGCCTACTTAGTAATTGGATTTTCTCTCCTCTATTAAAGTTCTTTTCCCCTGACCTGAAGGAGGCACAGACCTGTGTACTGAGTGGTGCAAATAAGCTATTTTGGAGTACTCTACAGTCTGTATAGAATATCCTCTACTTTATTTGTTTATGTAAATGATGTAACTAGGAATACATTTACTTTGAAAGTAAATGTCAGAGGTAGAATTAATTGCCCAAACTAGAATAAGAAAGAGAGAAATTGGTCTTCAGCTCTTCCAGTGAAAATGTGAGTTAGCTCAAGAAGTTAAATGGAATTTAGAGGAGCAGTTTTTGCAGTTAAACACATCAAAATTGATTGTATCTTCAATGGAGAAGTTAAAAGGATTTGGCTGCAATATGCTTGTAAAGATTGTTTATCTGAAGTACTCTAAAGAAACCATCTGGACTGATGAATGGTTAGGGAGGATGTACAGCTAACAGAGCTGCTGTCCCTCCTGTCTCCAACAATGCTGGATTCTACGTTGACCCTTTGTGTCATCTTGATCCTAAAAAGTATTCTGGAGCAAGCCACAAGGAGGGGAAAACATCTCTTAACTATTGTCTGGCAAAATCTTGAACAGTTAATTGAAAGAGGGGTGGCCTTGAAGATAAGAAACAGGATGGTTTTATTCTTGGATTAGCTTTTGACAGGCTTGGGGAAATAATTTGATCTCTCAATATTTAAGTCTTCTGTGAAAAAAAAAGGCATAATAATGCAGGCCTGAAGTCTTTTAAATCTACTGAAGCTGGTCTTTTTTGACCAGAGAAAGCCTACTGTCTTTTTTTTTTATTGTCTCAGAGAAAGCCTACTGTTATTCCTTCTTCTCATTCCTTCTTCTCATTCCTTCTTTTTCATTTTTACTGTCACTGCCTTTGTTTTGAATAGGAATTTTGTTGACCAAGTGAAGACAACACTTCCATGAACCTGAAACCAGAAGGGGAAGATGAGTCTTAGATAGCCTGCTGGAAGTTTTCCAGGTCTGATAGTGGCTGATAATGCCATGGCAGTGCCTGCACATTCCCATCAGCTGCTCTGCTGGGAACATTAAGGGTTACAAGTGACATTCTCTGTCCTTTCTTCATTCCTTTCAAGTACACAGAATTAGGTATGTGGAGAATAAGTAACAGTGAGGGCATACATAATTATGCATATCTCATTCCTGTCAGAGAGCCTATAAACATTAACATTGTTTTCACTGTGACATGAAAATTAACACACAGAAATTTTACAATGACATCATTTTGGGCATCTCACAAATTTATTGCTAGCTAGGGATAAAGCATTGCCTTCTTGTTCTTTTAGAATTCATTTCAGAATTAGATTTTGATTGCAAATATCACGATTCTGGTAGCCCCATCCCAGAAATTACTCTCTTTCTATTAACACCACAGATAGTCTTTAACAGGACTCTACGCTCGTAGTCCAAGGAACAAGACTACATTGCAGGAGACCAGGTTAAGATGGTTTTGTTTTATTTTGTTTTTCTTTAGGTTAAATGTGTTCCAAAGCACATAACTAATAGTATACAAAAGTTTTGGAGTGACACTATAGTCTTGCTCGGTGGACATTTTAAATTTAAGTGCACTGTGGTGAACTAAGCATGCTATTATTATAAAGGCATGTATGAAGTACAAATAGTCCAACTTTTAAATATTTTTGAATTATTACTGTGCTGATGTACTTTTCCTAATGGCTGAAACACATATCAAGTAATTGCATTTCCGCCATTCATATTTTCTGTGTTAAAGAATAGCTTTTTATAAGTCATTCTTAAATAAAAATCAGTATTTTTGTGTCCAAATTTGCATTAGCTGTGGAGTAGTCCCCATTGGTCTTGATAAGTGCAGCTGATGCTGCACTTTATTGTTGCAATCATCATTGTAGACCTCTGTTGGACTCTCTCCACTAGGTCCGTGTCTATCTTTTGCTGGGTAGTCCAGAACTGGACACAACACCCCAGTGTAGCCTCACCAATGCTAAGTAGAGTGGAAGGATCACCTCCGTCAATCTTATCAGAGTACTTTGCCTAATGCAGCCACAAATACTGTTAGCCTTCATAACTGCAAGGGCACACTGCTTACTCATGCTCAACTTGGTGTCCACTAGGACCCTAAGGGCCTTTTCTGGAAATCTGTTTTCCATCTGGGTGGCCCCCAGCATGTTCTGGTGCCTGGAGTTGTTCCTCCTAAGGTTCAGGACTTTGCATTTCTTCTTCTTGAAATTCATGAGGTTCCTGTCAAATCATTTCTCCATTTCTCCAGTCCGTTAGGGTCCCTCTGGATGGCAGCACAGCCCTCTGACATGTCAGCCATTCCTGCCAGTTTTCTGTCATTTGCAAGCTCGCTGAGGGTGCACTCTGCCCCATCATCCACATCGTGATGTTAAACAGGATTCACATATGGTCCAGCATTTATGCCCAATTTGATTAGTTACAGTGCACTGTGATTTCTTGGCTGTGGTATATAAGTGGTCCAAACTGCAATTGTGAAGATTCTGGGAATCTACAGAAGTCAGCACACCAGCTGGTCAATTATTTGAAAATATTCAAAAATAAGACTCTTAAAATGGAGTAACTCCCTTAAAAAGATATTTATCTTTTAAGTACAAAGTTTTTGCCCCCCCCAAAAAAAATGAAAGGTAAGTGTTGGATATTAAGTTTAATATAACGTGTTATGAGAATTAAGAAACTGAAAATGGAATGTATGGAAAAAAAAAATATGCTGAACAGTTAGCACCCAATGCTAACCTAAAGGGACACCCTGAAGATAAGGTTGTTTATTAAAGATCACCCCTGTCTGGACTTTATATTCAATTTACAATAGAGTCCAAAGGACCATTCCTTGTTCCAAGGGCCAGCAGTAGACATATATTTTAGCCAGTCTTTAAAACAATCGCTTCTGTGAATTCACATTTTCCTTCATACATAACTGAGAAAAGACATGCTACTGTTAATTTTCAGTTACATATTAACACTTGATTTAAAACTCTGCTGAGACCTTATTTTTTTAGTGTTTTTACAGCAATTTGATGACTTGTAAAGTGACAGAGGAGTACTTGAGAGGCTGAGAACTAGGTGTTGTCTAATGTTAAATGCTCATGGAATGAACACAGAGAAAATTCACAGCAAAATCCTGTAATGTCTTTAGATAACTTTATACCAAGGCTCGACTGTTCTAGCAGCTGATCATAAGCCAGGGCAGTCGTGTTACCATGCAGCTGACTCCAAGGGACTGGGATAATGAAGCTCTGTGTGACAGTAAATAAAACAATGTCTGTCTCCATGCCTTCAAACTTTAGTGCTTTCTTAGAAAGATCCCGCACACTTTCAGCTCATGCCAACTATCACTTTCCAAAAAGTTACCACAATCAAGCCGATCAGTTTTAAAGGGTAGCAGTTTTTAGACATCTACAGACTTTGAGGAACCAGTGGACTAGGCGATCCCTGGGAAAACTGGCAATTACCTGAGCTGCTTGAACACTACAGTTCTATGTAATTTCTACTTTGGCTAACTATCCCTATTTGTATGTAGTCCATAAAATGGAGGGGGGACCTATTCATATCACTCTGTTCAAGAAAAATATAAAAATAAAATTCAACATATTCCAGTGAATACATAGTTTTAAAGTATAATAAATGTTCTCAGATAACCTAGCTCCTACCATGTTAGTCCATTTTCTCCAGAACTGTCTATTAATTGCTTGACAGATGCTTTAGATATGGACTGTCAAAATTCAAGGCAATTTTTATCTAACAGCTGCAAATTCTGCAGGTTCCTGTGCTCTGCTGACGCTTCTCTGATGCCTTTCCTAGTGCATAGCCACCTTTGTTGCCTTTTTCTTTTTTTTTCTGTTTTTTTTTTTTTTTAATTTTCTTTCTTTTTTTTTTTTCTTTTTTTTTTCCCCCTCCTTGCATCCTTAACCTCTCATCTTAATCATTCTACTGCCATTAACTTTTTATCCAAGTCTGCTCACATCACTCCCACTTTGGCTCCAAATAGGGTTTAGCTGGAAGAATCAAGCATGTCAACAAGCCCCAGCAGAGCAATTATGAGTCTAACATAAGCAGACATTTCCTGTAAACCTGATACCTGGATTATTTCCATGTTACAAGGATGACAAATGGCTCACTAAATAATAGTCTTCATAAATACATTATCATTTCAATGAAATGTTTCATAGCATTTCTGAAAAGGCAATAAGAAGTGAACTGTAGTGCAATTCTCTGCTGAGCTTCACAGCCAGACCTAGTTCTTGGTTCATGTAAGATGCTGAAAAACAAACAGGGACATGATATCATCACCAGATGTTGGATATATAACTTGATGTATTTCTTGTGGTTAGTCGGCTGAAGAGCTGATCGAACCATTACTCCTCTTTGTGTAAGAGCAGCAATACATCTGTTAGAAATTGCACTAGGACTTTGGGGATTTTCAAATGCAGCAATGCAGTTTTGCAGATGTTGCTAATTTTACACTGCTAGATAATGAAGATTTAGATTTTGAGGGTGGGTGGGGGGAAGGGAATGTATTCCATATTTTATTTTCTTTCTTATAACTAAATGTCTTTTTATCTGATTTTGGAGAGGGTAGTCTTGAAAGCAAAGCCTTTTATTCAGTTTTATTTTTTTAAGAAGTAGCAGCTACTTTTCTTACACTGAATCCTTTACATGACACTTGTCACATAAATGAATCAATATTTCAAAGATGAGATGAACTGACTGTGGTGAAGAGTTGGTCTTACACAAATTTTATTAGTGATGCATAAAAATTTGTTACAAAATAGCATTTTAATCATTGCCTTTTGGTTTCTAATATGGAGATACAAAAGAAAACCAGTTAAACTTTGTATTTTCTTGACAATAGCTTTCGATTATTTCCTTTGAAATTTCAGTGCAGGATATAGGACTAAAACATTGTTCTTTGGAAAGCCCTGTGTATATTGTCGTGGAGCTGAGCTGTAGCATGTGAAGGAGTGGTGTGATTCAGACTATAAAGCCTGCAAGCACATCTGGTCAGAAATGTGTCTGTTTTGGAATACTATCTACCCAAATATATCAATTTTAGGCCAGGAGTTTAGGATGTTCGATGAGACAACTGTTTTTTACATTTACTGATGAAATGTGTGTATCTTGGACAAAAACTCTTGTCTTTGACCAGTCTTTTTTTCTGTACATGCTACTCCTCCCTATTCCCAGCAGTAGTTAAGAAACACCTTACCTCATTTACCTAACAGTGATGACATTTCAGGTCAGCTTGTAAAATAAATTCAGGCAATATATTTATATCTTAATGTGGCAAAGGTCTGGTCAGCCTGTGAAAGTGCTTGAAAAAAAAAAAAAAAAAAAAAAAAAAAAATTCTGCTTGACCACATGAGAAATCCTGAAGTTAGCTAGATGAAAGTATTTGTGTTTGTAATTTTCAGCAACAGAAGAGAAGGCAAGGAGAAATAAAACAGTTCCTAAATATTCCTATTCCATAGATTAGGATAGTTTGCCTGAATAATAAAAACATAATAGCTGTGCAAGTCCAGCCTCAGGGCTCTAGCTTAGTGTCCATGGGATGTTTTGTGAATGAAAGTCCTTTTCTTTAATCATGATGTACTCAAAGACTGAGGAATAAGAGGAAAGAGACAAAGAAATGAGGCATGTATTTGATATGCGCTAAAGCAGGAGCAGAACGGAGGGGCACCAAAAGGGTTCTTTAAAGGCTTGGACTAAATATCCACTTTCTGTAGCTCAGCCTGTAACAACTCATGGCCTCTGCACATAGGAAGGCTCAGTGCACAGTTACTGTGAAATAACAGCTACAGCTGAGAATCTCCATCTTGAGCCAACTTTGGTATTTCTTCTTTTGGAAGCCACCATTGACCCTTTGAGGCCATGTGATTCCATCTAAGCAGAGCAGCAAATCAAGCTGTGAATCATCTGCAGTTCGAGTGCTCCCTGTCTGAAGCTCTGCTCCAACTACAACCTTGCCATCAGTAGGTGAAGTTCACTCAGTCTTCTCACAGGCTCAAGGGTGATGGACTTCATTTTTCAGCCTAAAGGAGTCAGATGCCTGTCTTTCAAATGAGGGAATGGGGAACACAAACTATTTGGCCACATTTAGTTGTACTGAGGGGAAGCCAAGGGGGACTTCAGCAAATTATATGGCTGGTTCTGTTTGTGTAAGGGAAGCAGTTTGCCTGTTAATTTCAAGATCTGCAACAAGCCAAACATCCCGCTGACTGAATCAAATCCCATTCTCAGGGCTGCCATTTGGACTTGGCCAGTTTTTACAGAGATCTTTTGCTCTCAACCTCAAGTGCATACTTCAAGTGTATCTTTTCCCCAGTAAAAGAATTTAAGAACTTAAAACAGCCTCCTGAATTTCCTCTAACTCCTGCTAAAGCTGTCTAGTTCACACTGAATTGCATACAAGTTTGAGGTTTTGCTCTCTTCAGTTTCTCTATTGCAGCATAAGACTGAAAAATGCATTCAGAAATCCTTAATGTCCCCCCAAAACAGGACACCAGGCAAGCTACTGTGTGTTAATTTTAAGCCTTGCTAGTCTCTTGACATTTTGATTTCCTTGAGAGAAACCAGCAATTATATGTTTAGCCATTTGTTTTGCAATTGAAAAAAATCAGAAATATTTTCTTTCCTATTAACCAGACCGGTTTGTGGACACCAGGGAGTCTTTAAAAAACAGCTTTTCTCGATATTTTACTTTCTTCCAGGTGGCTGAGGAAAATAATGCATCTGTTCCAAATCTCAGCAGACCTACACATTACAGACGTCACTGGAGCCCTAAAACAAACACATTGTATAAAGCTGGAAATGTTTCAAGAGTTCCCACAATTATGAATTCACCTGATATTCACTTGAGAAACATAACAGCTTGGAACAAATTATCTTTTCTAAACTAGCTAGCTGTAGCTACATTTTCCTCTGTGTGTGTATGTGTGTAAAGAGGTAGGAAGGCAACAGGGCAGACAGATAGGTTGAACAACGTCCTGTCCTGAGCCAAGAAGGGACAGAGGTGGTTTCTGGCAGCCACAGATCTAAGATTGCGAATGAGGTAATGACTTACCAGTCCCAGCCTTTACTCTTCTCTGGTGGTTTGAGTTGTAGTACCCATTGATTAAACTTGTCAGCAAAAGATACATGAGGAGAGAGTAAGTTCTTAACTCAAAGCAGATCCCTTCTGCCAGAATTAACTCCCTTGCTTACTTTATTGAAGCTATTTATACATTATTTCATCAGGAAAATCCCCCTTGTGACACACTTCATGCTTTCAAGGAGGTCCTGGGAAATCGTTGTGATATCATGGTGGGTATTTTAGCTGTTTTCTGCTTGGGACATAGCCAACATCACTCATGTTTTCTTTGACAGGGAAAATTATAAAAGTTACATTTTTTTATAATAACATTTTATCCCAATTTAAGCAACAACAACAACAAAATATTCCCCTTAGACATACTAAGCTGTTGTATTATGATAGTATCATTGTTTTATGTTACTTTTTTATTAGTTTACCTTTAAAATGGCAACATTCAGACATTTTTCTCTTCTGAAGTGTCTATGCTTTTATTTGCCCTTTATTTGAGCCATAATACTGTAAAATAATTGTATCAAATAATTAGGTTGTATTCATTTAGTATTTAAAGTCTCTCCTCCACATACCAAGACACCAGAACAGTACTGTTGATTTGTTGATTATAGTGTATTAAAAAAAAAAAAGGGGGGGGGGGGGGGGGGAGAGGGGTGGTTAAGAAATCTGTATAATACCTTTCTGAATGTGAGGAAAATTATCTACAAGGGATAGGACCTGAGAGAAATGACAAGATGCATGAGAAAACAGGGAAAAGAAATAAAGAAAATAGAAGTTTTACTGAATAGTAGGGCTTTAGCTGTTGATACAGCCAAGGCATTTTTATGACTTTGTTTTAAAGGTGACTGTCTAAATTATTTTAGGTCCCATAGCTTGAACTGATGCCAGACTGTCTCTATTTAGACTGTTTCTAGTTTTTAACTTATGTCTGTTTCCAATTTCTTTTTTATTGTAACCTCTTTTCAGTCTTTCTGTATTTCTTTTCCTTTATTTATATTCTTCATTAGTTGCCCTCCTTTTTTTGGCCAGGAAGTGTGTGGCAGGGGAAAGCAATGATCTTCAGCCTACCTTTGGACGATTTTCTTAAGGCTCTCCCTCAGCACACGAAGGAGTGAAAAACAGCCTTTCCCTTACATAACTAAATTGGGTGCATGGTACAAGATGTTATCTATGTTTGCAGCCCTCATATAATTTAATAGTGAGTTTGTTTATTCCAGAGATCTTACTCTTTCTCTTCTTTTGTTATACTCTCCCAATTATTGGAACTGACTGGAGAAAGAATACGATTTTGTGAGCCCAGGACTATTTTACTGTCTAATTAATTATGTGTTCATTTGAGTGTAGTGGCACTATTCATTCCCTTAGGACCCTGCAAATCCAAGGACTTGTACTAATTTTATAAGGTACACTGACAAACCTCATGCCATTTGGGATGCCCTGGAGCAACCCACCAAGAGTAGCAAGAGGAGGGTTTTGATAAAGGGAAAAGGAGAAGAAGAGGTGAAAAAAAGTGCATACATCCTTGCTTTGAAGATTTGTCAAAAAGTGGATCTTCTATTCACCTTCTTCCTGAAGCTGCTAGCAGTGTTCTTTCATGGCCATGACCTTTCTGAGACTTGTATCCTCCTTTCTGAGAGAGAAGGGGTGTTGACAAGTACATAATATTGCAAAATTAAGCACAGCATGCAGACAAGAATTAAGAGATGAACTGAAAAAAATCTCATAAAGTTCAGCAAGGAGGAGTGCAAGTCCTGCAACTAGGGACAAATAACCCCAGGCACCAGGATATGCTGGGGGCCACCCCGCTGGAAAGCAGTTTTGCAGAAACAGACTGGAGTACTGTGACCAGTTCTGGGCCCCCAGTACAAGAGACTTAAAGGAACTGGAAAAAATCCAATGGAGGGCCATGAAGATGATCAAGGGACTGGAGCACATCTCCTGGGGACAGACTGAAAGAGCTGGGACTGTTCAGACTGGAGAAGAGGAGGTGTATCAATATCTATAAATATCTAAATGGAGGGTACAATGCAGGCAGAGCCAGGCTTGTTTCAGTGGTGATCAGTGACAGGACAAGAGGCAATGGTGATGAACTAGAACAGAAGTTCTGTCTGAATATCAGGAAAAACTTCTTTACTGTGGCAGTGCCCAGAGATGTTGTGGAGTCTCCTCCTTGGAAATCTTCACAAGCCACCTGGATGTGGTCCTGGGCAACCTGCCCTAGGTGTCCCTGCTTGAGCAAGGGAGTTGGACCAGATGACTTCCTTAACCGTTCTGTGATTCTAGGTGAGATTTGGGTTCCCTGCACCAAGATAAGAATGACAATAACAAAAATGACTAAACTTTTCTGCTTTGTGATATGTAGGATGGGGAGTTTTGTATTCCTAAGAGATGAAAAAATAAATCCTGGATTTCAAAAGCAAATTCATACTCAATGTTCACATTCCCTAGAAGCAGAGTTCTTAACTGGTAGGACATGGATGGGTATGTCCCCTTTTTCACCTGAAAATTTTATCTGAACAGAATTTGTGAGGAAGATTTGTCCTATGTTAGCCACTAACTTTAGCCACTACAATGCAGGCTAGTAGTGCATTATGTGCATTGGAACTGCGCTATTAACTATATTGTGCATACGGTTCATTGATAATCCATGTTTTGGATGGGCTATAAACTGCAAATATATGCTTCTGCTTAGAGAGGCCAGTCTGTGCATCACTTATGTAGTGGGTTCCTTGTGTCCCAGATCTGTGTCCAGCTCAATCTATTTGTGCTGTAGAGCATGTGTACATATCACAGAATCACAGAATCATCTAGGTTGGAAGAGACCTCCAAGATCACCGAGTCCAACCTCTGACATAACACTAACAAGTCCTCCACTAAAGCATATCCCTAAGCTCTACATCAAAATGTCTTTTAAAGACCTCCAGGGATGGTGACTCAACCACTTCCCTGGGCAGCCTATTCCAGTGACTAACAACCCTTTCAGTAAAGAAGTTCTTCCTAATATCCAACCTAAACCTCCCCTGGTGCAACTTTAGCCCATTCCCCCCATCCTGTCACCAGGCACATGGGAGAACAGACCAACCGCCACCTCGCTACAGCCTCCTTTATGGTACCTGTAGAGTGCGATAACATCACCCCTGAGCCTCCTTTTCTCCAGGCTGAACAGTCCCAGCTCCCTCAGCCACTCCTCGTAAGACTTGTGTTCCAGACCCCTCACCAGCCTTGTTGCCCTTCTCTGGACTCACTCGAGCACCTCGATGCCCGTCTTGTAGCAAGAGGCCCAAAACTGAACACAGTACTCGAGGTGCGGCCTCACCAGAGCCGAGTACAGGGGGACAATCACTTCCATAGCCCTGCTGGCCACACTGCTTCTTATGCAAGCCAGGATGCTGTTGGCCTTCTTGGCCGCCTGAGCACACTGCTGGTTCATATTCAGCCAACTATCAAGCAATACTCCCAGGTCCTTCCCTGCCAGGCAGCTTTCTAACCACACATCTCCCAGCCTGTAGCTCTGTTTGGGGTTGTTGTGCCCCAGGTGCAGGACCCGGCACTTGGCCTTGTTGAACTTCATACCGTTGGCCTCAGCCCATCAGTCCAGCCTATCCAGATCCTTCTGCAGAGCCTTCCTACCCTCAAGCAGATTGACACACGCACCTAACTTGGTGTCATCTGCAAATTTACTGAGGGTGCACTCGATCCCCTCATCCAGATCATCAATAATGATATTAAAGAAAACTGGCCCCAGTACTGAGCCCTGGGGGACTCCACTAGTGACCGGCCTCCAACTGGATTTGACTCCATTCACCACGACTCTTTGGGCCCAGCTACCCAGCCAGTTTCTAACCCAATGAAGCGTATGCCAGTCTAAGCCAAGAGCAACCAGTTTATTGAGGAAAATGCTGTGGGAAACGGTGTCAAAAGCCTTACTGAAGTCAAGGTAGACCACATCCACAGCCTTTCCCTTGTCCACCTGGCATCGCTTTGTCATAGAAGGAGATCAGGTTAGTCAAGCAGGACTTTTCTTAGATTTACCATAAAAAGCATCATTCAGTGATAGTCTGTCAAGCTTCAGGAGAGCTCTGACTTTTAAAGTAAGATGCTCTAACTGTTGGAGTAAGATACAAGAAAATATTTTTAAGCAAACATCTATTTGGTAGAAAATAATATTTTGTTAATTTGAGCATCATGGGAATGCTCAATTAGTTATTTGGACAATAATTAAAATAATTAAAATATAAAAATACTTACCTGAGTATGAACTGCAGGAATATTCCCTAATAACGCTTTGCCCTACTAGTTGCTTTACCATCTGACTTATCCCTGATGAATATGTCCTGTGTCCACACTGATTCCTGTGTTATAGTTTCTTGCAAAGCTATTCATTATTGCAGTTATTAATATATTGCTGCATGATATTTTTATGTTTCAGAGTATAGCTGTATGTTTTTAGAAACTGCATTCAATATACGTAGTTTTAAGTGCTTGGTACAGATATAGTGTTCACGTGCAAAATCATGTTATGAACTTGAATTACTGTGCCAGGTGTTCACCTTCCCCAGCTAGTTCCTCCAATTCTCTGCTGAAAATTCATGCACCAGATCATCTTCCTTTCCCCTGTGTAGCTCGGTAACATTTCCTTCCTGTTCTCTGTGTTCTCTACGTCAGAAACAACATGATTACCTTGCTTCAGCATATCAAGCTGATCTTTTATACATTCATTTATGAGCAATTCACATTTTTCACTTGTGAAAATTCACTTAAGATATTGCCGTGACAAGAAATCCAACTTAGTGAGCTCTGTCAGGAGTGAGTGCTGCAGTTACATTACACTGATGGTAATACGTATTGCTGCCCTGGAGTAAGGAAATCCCACTCATGCCTGGTAGTGGCTTGGATGCCCCACTGAAGATGATTGATGTTGATTGCTGAGCAAAACGAAGAGACGGTCAAGGGAGAAAGTGAGAATTCAGGAAAAGAACGAACAGCAGCAGAGCCACCTACAGTGCTTAGGAAGTATTTGGAGAACTGCTACTACGTGGTAATTTTATTGTGATCATTGCGTTACTTAGAGCCATGGGACTTTGTTCTGAGGATATCCAATTAGGAATCCTGAAAGAGGAGAGATTAGTCTGGGGAAACCTTGGCAGAGGCATGGAAATATTAATTACAGGCTGAAAATTAGCTCTGTACTGTAAGCTCCATCATAAAACCACAGAGCATTGGGCCAGCTCTTTATTTTTCATCCCCTTTGTGACACTTGGATCTCTGTTTGCATACTTAAAGCTATAATCACAGTGTGCGTTATTGCTAGGAGGCTGCAGAGATCATGCCTTTTCCTTGCTGTAGTCAGGAAGGGTCTGTTTTTCTCATAACATTATTTTCCACTTGTCCTGAGAAAAACTTATTACTCCAGTGGTTACCATAGGGACCAGAAGACTTTCAGTATATTCTTCCACAGTGTTTTCGCAGGCTGCTCTATGAGCCTGAACAATACAGTAGCGTGACACCATGTTATCTTTATTTGTGTAAGACTTTATCTCCTCTCTTAAGGAAAAACTTATTCCAAATTCTGAACAAGTTCACAGGAAGCAACAAGTAGCACTGGCCATCTCATTAGCTCATTTCTTTTTAATTTATTTGTTCTGTCTTTTCAAATAAACCATTAAAAAAATATATTATTATTATTGTTATTATTATTATTTTTTAAAGTGACTTTAGACCTAAAAATCTCTGGATCAAAAAACAGATTAACCTTAAGCTAACAGATTTGTAGTTACTTTTGTCTTGCCCTTTTAGACCTAAAAGACATACAGATATAGTCAAGATTACAGAAAGTTAACACAAAGGCCATTTCATTTGTGTTCTGGGAGTAACAGAACAATAATCTTTCCTTGTTATTAGTCGTTAGATCAAAGCTACTTTATGCAGGAATGTTGTATTTATGTTCCAAACTTGGATTTCACTCAGCAAATGGCTTCAGGCCCAAACTTTGGTGATTAAATTAGGTACTTAAAGTCTGATTAAGCACTTTAATGAAAAAAATGAATAGCTCAGTCTCAAACTAGACATTTTCTGAAGCTGACCTTCCCTGGGCATTCTTCATAAAGCTGACCCTGTGTTATTTTCTTGTGTGAAGTTGCTTCAGTTCTGTTTGCCAGATGGTCAGGCCAGGAGTGAAATAAGGCTTAATTACTGGCCATGAGTCAGGACACTACAGTAGGCCCAGCAGAAATCTCCTATTTACTGAAAAATTGCCTTTTTAATAACCTTATTAATAACACAAAAGGCATGTGGCTGTCTACTGAGTATTAATATACAGGCATCTGCATGCAGTCTAATGAATTTTTGTTCTGTGCTGCAGAGCTATGCCATACCGATAGCCTTTTCTGCTTGTCTTCTCCATTTGCTTCTTATAATATATTTTGCTGGACTGTAATGTGTGGCATGCATTTTTGTGGAGATCTTCACATCTTCACTATTTGCTGGACATTCAGCAGGAACCAAGTCATGTGCTTAATCTGATAAGCCCTCACAGCCCTGACTCTGTGAGCTGTTCGCACTATGAGGTTACGTGAGAATTCATGCATAGTTGGATGTGATGGGCTTCTAAAAATATCGCACTCCAATGTACATGCACACTGACAGAGAAATGCCAGACATTCCTCACCACTCAAGGCTTTGCTGTTGAATGTGTGTGCATACAGAAAAGAAACCCGTTCGAGGAATGAAGCCACCTCCCAGTAAGGCAGTACTCTAAGAATTCTTTTAGCAGAGTTTCTTTGCTAATTGTTCATAGCTTCTTTGTTTCAAATAACCAGCAGCTGTAGCCTGAAGTACTGTAGATCTTCTCCTACCCTCAGCAATTCAGTCAACGTGACTAACTGTGAAAAAAAATCAAAGGCATGACTGAGGGAGGGCTGTAGTCAAAGAAAAATTGCTATTGAAACCAAAGTGAATCTGCTTCCCTGCCAGACTTTCCATGGACAAAAGGGTATTTGTTTTCCCTTTGGTACCCACGGTGGCATGGCTTTCATTAGAAAGTTAGCAGGCCAAGGTTACAGCTGTACAGGATTGCCAGCCAGCTTTTTGCAGCCAAATGGTGTAAAGCAGTCCATGAGAGCACAGCTGTCTCATAGTACAGTGAGGTGAGGAACACATGATGAATAGCTACGTCTGTATCTGTGGGTGAAGTGAGGAAGGAGAAGAGATCACTGAGGATATCACAGAACACAAGTAATACTAATTATTCTGAGAATCTGCTGTCAGCTAAATGAGCTACGCATCTGATAGTGCCTGAAAGAACAGATGGGTTGAAACAAGGATGACACATCCAACTCATCTTATCCATGGCCAAGAAGGGAGGGGAAACATTTGAATTCCCAGCTTCAGCATCAGTCTTACACTTATGGCTTCCAGTAAGGTCCCAAAACTGGAAGAGCCTGTTTCCCATTTAAGATACAGCCATATTCTCAAAACCCAACAATTCTCAGGAGTTTTCATGAGCTTTCTGCCAAAACTCACATAACTGTTAAAAAAATATGTTGGCGTGACTGCCAATGGTTGTTTGCCACCAACCCAAACTATAATTCTGGTAAATTTAAACCTTCAAGCTTCAGCCAAGACCAAAACATTGCCCTTCAGCCCATCTTTACTAGCAAACATATCTGATATTTTACTCCTGTTGGGATTGACTATATTTGAATTCAATACTAGTGAATAAATCATTGCATTTTTTTAATTTTATATTTTATCTTTAGGACTTACAAGTGCTATGTGGAGTTAATGAATTTTAAATACAAATGTCCTTAAAATCAGCCAGGTGTGTGTTAAATCAAGAGTACACAATGTTTTTGTTCCTTTGAAATTTTCCATGTGTCAGGGACATAAAAGCACCAGTGGGCCTTACTGGTCCTGCCCAGCCTCCCCATGTGCTTCTCCCCATCCCTGCCCATGGGCCCTGGATCCTGATTTTAGCTCAGCCTGGGACCTTCAATCCCAGCCTGAATAATTTTGCAGCTGTGCCTGTTTGCAGCCATTTTTCTGGCCCCATCCCCCTTTCCTTCTTGATGGGATAGTCTGGATGGACCTTGGACCTACATCTGGGGCCGTTGATGGACCTTGCAACCAGCCCACAGATCAGCCTTGTTGCTCAGCTCATGTGGTACTGTACCCCGTTGGTGAGGGCATGGCTTCAGCTGGGTCACCTTCAACTTGCATGGCCCTTGCTGCTCCCTGACAGCAGGTTTTTATCAGTGGTCTTATATATTTATTTTTAAAAAGAAGCACATTTTGTGTACAACTCTACAGCACTGTTGAAACTTCAGCTGGCTCTGCCTTTAAAGAAACAGAGAGATGTTCAAGCTTCTTCATTAAATGATTTTTGTAGCTTGCCTCTGTTTCTAACTCAATCAGCTCTTTTATGTGGTGTAAACAGTCTTCATACAAATGAAGGTTGATACCCAGTATAGGGTAAAAAGACATTACTAGATTTGGACAATCCTCAGTATTTGGCAGTAGCTCCACATTTTCAGAGAGAGCCTTCTCCTGCCAAAAGTCTTGCTCTTGAGGGTGAGCTAAGTAATTGTGATGGACTGTTTGCATGGAACCCAATTGTGATGCACACAGAGGGGAGGATAAATTATATAGGCCAAGTCTTTACTAGGAATCAGTACCAGAAATGCCCTTGCTCCTTTTTCTCTTCATTGTTACTCTTAGAGGCAGAAAAAGTGAACTCATGCCAAATATTATTAGGTCCTACTCAGTGTTTATGAGTGACCAATTAAACTGCTGCATTATCCGCCTACTCTCAAACACTCTGTGCTACTAATGGTATAAACTACTTATACTGTTAATACATCTTAGAAAATTAATGTGAATTTTTATCTGTTGATGTGTATGAGAATATGCCAATTCTGAGCCAAAATTTAATTTGTAGGCCAGAACACACACATACTCTTACATTTCAGAGAACTTCTGGAAAAAAAAAAAATAATAATCTTTACAATACAAAATGTTTCTCTCCCATAGAAAGTCAGTGTTATCTTTGCTTGGAGGAAAGACATATGCCCAAATGACATGCCATACAGTCCTTGTTCTGTAACACTGCAGAAATCCACCTAAATATGCACCTTGTGAAACTTTCTCTACAATGCTCCATATATCTCAATGACAGCCAAGCTAGAGGTGCTCTCCTCTGTCTCCTGCAATCTATTACTTGACTATACCAAGCTCAAGACCTAAGTCAGGTGTTTTCTTTCCATCTTTGAAGAACCTAAAGGAAATAGGAAAAATTATTACACAGGTGCTTCTTGAGAATGAGCTGTGTTCTCCTTTATTTTAAGCCAAATCATGTGTGAGCAAGTATCTGAACTGTCACAGAATTAAAAGTTAGAGATAGACAAAATTATAACAGTCTCCTCATACTCCATAATAGTGCTGTTAAATACACATTGGGGAATTCATTTATGCACACACTCACCATCCTCTCGATTTCTCCTTTGGCAAATATGCATCAATATTGTCTTTGTCTATACAATCCTACATGCAATCTAGAATTGTACGAAAAAAAAATAGTTAAATCATAGGAGATAGGTCTAGGAGAGAATCAGAATGTGTACTGGGTCTGGCTGGGATGTTAACTTTCCCTGCAGCACCCATACAGTGCTGCGCTCTGCACTTGTAGCTAGAACAGCAGTGATATCACACCGGTGTTGTGTCTGCTGCTGAGAAGTGCTGGCACAGCATCAGGACTCTCTCTGACCCTCCTAGGGGGTGGGCAAAAAGTGAGAAAGAAACATCACCAGGGCAGTTGACCTAAACCAAACAAAGGGATATTCCATACCATATGATGTCACACTCAGCAATAAAAGGTGGAAAAAGGAAGAAGAGGGGAGGGGTGGGCTCTCGTTGCGAAAACGTCTGTCCTCCTCCTGAACACTGGCTACGTGCGTTGAGGCCCTGCTTCAAGGACGTGGCCAAGCATCGCTCATTTGTGGGAAGTAAAGAGTCATTACTTTCCTCTGCACTTCCACATAGCCTTTACTTGTTTTGTTTAGTTATTCCCTTTCCCCCTCCCTCTTTCCCTTTCCCTCTTTTCCCTTTAGTTGAATTGTTTAATTAATAATAATATTTCCTTAGTAATATTTTTTCTTTAATTAAATTATCCTTATCTCAACCCGTGAGTTGTTCTTTCCTTTACTTCTTCCCCTCCTCATCTGAGGAGGGGGAGTGAGAGAGCGGTTGTGGTGTTCAGCTGCCTAGCACCATAAAACCACCACAGAAGGTTGTCAGATTGATCCCTGCTTGTACTAACCTGTTGCTAATCTAAATCAATGGCTAAGATTAGATTCATCATTATCCAGGTATCAGTTCCAGTACTGCTCAATGAATCATGGGGCATATGGAAGACTTTATTTTCTTCCTTTCTGTGGATAAATTTCACATATATGGTTGCAATTTGTTTTCCCTTCTCAGCTCTATCTAGATTACCCAATCCTAATTCATTCAACCTTTCTTTATGGGCCAAATTTTTAAGACCTTCAGTCATTCTGGTTGCTTTTCGGGACTGACTCACATTCTTCTTGATCTGCAGTGCCCAAAAATGGACACAACTCCAGCTGAAGTCATACCACTGACAAGTAAAATGAAGGAGTTACTTCATGTGTTTTGCAGACAAAACTATTGTTTATCTATCCCAGTATGGTATGTTCTTTTTTTTCTTCTTTCTCTTTCTGTAGCAGCCTAGCATTGAAAAATTTTCAACTTGTGACTCACTCAGAAACCCTTTTCTGTAGCACCAGAGATCATAATTATTCATCCTGTCATTACACAGCTGATTGCTCTTACTTATGTGCAGAACTTGACATTCATTCTTGCTGAATTGCATCGTATTCTTCCCCAGACAATTTCTCTAAAATTGCTCAGTGATTGTCAGTGACTGTAAGCCTATTTTTAGAACAACTCTTAGCAGAAAGTGGCTAAAGCCACTGTCACTGATGCCTCATTATCATAGGTAATGTTTGCAGTGTCACTTCTGTCACTCTGCATGAGGGTAGCCTGGACACTGACGGCACTAAAGACACCTCCATTTAGATACTCGGGGCCAGATATCTACATGCATGTTGAATGTCTAAACTTATACTGCAAGAGATTAAACTTTGGTTTCATGTGATTTCTGAATGTTTGAGGATTATTTGCTTAACCACCCCGTTGGCACAGTGGCTCTTGAAGGCTACTCAAAATGTCCTAGACTGACCCAGACATGCACAGCAAAATCACAGAGGGGATGTGGAACCTCCATGAAGTCTGTGCCTTTCTGGATGGCAGCAGGATGTCAAAGAGGAGATCACAGGACCTTTCAAATGGCACCAGATTCTTCCTGTAAACTGAATCAAACCGTGTACATTTAATGGAGGGGGGAACAGAAGTATTCTCCAGGCTCCACTGACTGCAGCGTACAGTGTAAGTGGAACTTAGCTTGTCATGCTGATAGATGCTTAGGTGTCCTAATTACAAATTTAAGTCCTTAATATATCCTCACAGGAGTAAGAAATCAATTGTTTAGAGGAAAATATATATATATTTCAAATCTTCACATAAGTGCAATGTAAAGGATTTCCTCACCATTCATCCCTTCTTTGAAAAGAGAAAATGGGACACTGGGATTAGGAAGGAAAATGTAGGGATTTCACCAAAATCCCAGGATATTATGTTTTAGGTGATAGATTTTCTCCATGTTATGGAGAAAAAATAAAATGAATGTTAAATTGAATTTCCTTGTGAGCAGCATTTAAAGGTTCAAGATGATTGCACATATTTGGTGAAGGATACACAATCTCAGTTTAGCTGAGTTAGTTACTTGTTAAAGTCTAAACAATGGACTGGGAATTTTCCTTCAAGTGCAATGATCTTTCATAATGTGATTAATGAGGTCTTCAGTTGCTAGAAAACTCCAGGAATGCTAACATCAAATGTTTCACAAAGTTCTGAATTGAATGTTTTGATTTTTTTTTCAGGATCTCTTTTGTAGCTTTTTTTTTTTTTTTGGTTTGGTTTGTTTTGTGTTTTTTTTTTCTTTTTCAGAGAAATGTTGCAAAAATAGATTTCCTTTCATCACACAGGAGTAGTACTGTTGTACTTACAGATTTTAGTCCTTGAGGTTATTTCTCATTCTTGATGAGAAAAATATTTGGAATCAATTTCTGGATCATTATTATCTCAAAACAAACAAACAAGCAAACAAAAACCTTACAGTATTTCAGTTTCAGGGCTATGGCTCTAAACCCCATACTATTCTACTTATTACAATAATAGAATAATAGAATATCCCAAGTTGGAATGGACTGAGAAAGATCATTGAATACAACTCAGGGCTCCACACAGGATTACCTAAAAATTAAACCATATGTCTGACAGTGATGTCCAAAGGCTTTGTGAACTCCAGCAGGCTCTCTGCTGTGACCAACTTGCTGGGGAGCCTGTTCCAATGCCCAACCACCCTCTTGGTGGGTAAAGAACCTTTTCCTGATATCTAGCCTGAACCACTTCTATCACAGCTCCCTGCCATTCCCTCAGGTTCTGTTGCTGTCACCAGAGAGCAGAGGTCAGCACATGCCCCTCGACTCCCCTCCTGAGGAGCCTATAGTACATCCAAGGTGTACTTTCAGGATGTCTCTTTCATATAATTACTTGTTCACTGTGGTGGTTGTTTTACCCTGCTACACAGATGAACTCTACTACAACTGCTCTCTCATACCCCCTCCTCAAAGGAAAGGGAGAGAAAACATGATGGAAAGGGCTTAAGGGATGAGAAAAGGACAGGGGGATCACCCACCAGCTATTGTGATGGGCAAAACAGACTCGGCGTAGAAAGACTAATAAAATTTATTGTCCATTACTAGCAGACTAGCACAGTGAGAAACTAATAGCAAACCAAAACCACCTTCAGCCTCATCCACTCTTTTCTACCTCTTCCTCCAGAACAGCACAGGAGAATAGGGAATGGGGGCTGTGGTCAGTCCCTACTGCTTTGTCTCTGCTGCTCCTTCATGGTCACTCTCTGCCCCTGCTCCACGTGGGGTCCCTCCCACGGGCTGCTATCCTTCCCAAACTGAGCCTGTGGGGGCTGCCCACAGGCAACAGCTCTTCAAGAACTGCTCCCACACGGCTCCGTACCACAGGGTCCATCCCCCAGGAGCAAACTGCTCCAGCACGGGTCCCCCACGGGCGGCAGCTCTCCCCAGGCCCCCTGCTCCTGCGTGGGCTCCTCTCCACGGGCTGCAGCTCCGGCCCGGGGCTTGCTCCTGCGGGGGCTCTCCGTGGGCCGCAGCCTCCTCCAGGCCACATCCACCTGCTCCACCGGGGGCTCTTCCACGGGCTGCAGCGTGGAGATCTGCTCCATGTGGGATCCATGGGCTGCAGGGGGACAGCCTGCTCCACCAGGGGCCTCTCCCTGCACAGGCCGCAGGGGAACTGCTGCTGTGTGCCTGGAGCACCTCCTGCCCTCCTGCTGCACTGACCCTGGGGTCTGCAGGGCTGGTTCTCTCACACTTTCTCACTTCTCTCTCCCAGTTGCTGTTGCACAGCAGTGGTTTTTTCCCCCTTTCTTCAATCTGCCCTCCCAGAGGCACAAACAACACCTCTCCCTGCCTCGGCTCTGGCCAGCAGCAGGTCCCTTTTTGGAGCTGGCTGGAGCTGGCTCTGATCTGACATGGGGCAGCTGGTGGGCTCTCCTCACAGAGGCTATCCCTGCACCACCCCTGCTACCAAGCCCTAGCTACATAAATCCAGTGCATTTCATTATGGAAATATTTTACTCCTGATCACTAGTTTCAGAACATCCCCAGTCTGGACAGTAGTACCTAAGTGTCTGGCATGTGCAAGGGTCATATAAAGAGATTAACTTAAAGCTTAGCTGATCACTGTAGTTTCATATGTATCACTCTGCTCGAAAATAAATTATCTTCACCTGTTTTCAAACCTTTTTGTCACATCCCTTAAAACTGAAGGATTTTTTTAATTATTTTTTTTTTTTTTATTTTTTCCCAAGGGAAAGCATGGAGCTCATAGAAACAACACTTTATTACATGCCAGTAAGAACCCTTCTGCCATAAAAAAATGCTCCACGCTATCTGGGGGAGGCTGGCCATGCCTGGTTTGAGGGTACAACTTGTGTTGCAAAAGGGAAGCAATGGGTGTCGGTGGTCAGAGGCTGCGTTCTGAGGGAATGGCAGCACCCATCTGCTGACCAGGCCTGGTAGCTCTCTTGGGAGCTTCACTGCTTGTCAGAGGCCTGGATCCAGGGTGCTGCAAAAAAATTGCTGAGGCTCATCTGGCACAAAAATTACTTCTCTTTGCTGCAGTAAATTCTGTTTTGTTTGATATTAGCAAGTCAAGAAATATTAACAAAATGGAGCAAATCCAGCAGACATTCACCAAGGTATAAAGTGGTCCAGATCACATAAAGTGTAAGAGGCTAAGAGAGTAGGGCTTGACCATCCCAGTGAAGAAAAGGAAAAGGGTAACTATCTAATTGTGATTCTCAACCACCTGAAGGGGAAAAAGAGTTTTAAATTATTTTTAGATACAGTCAATGAAAGGAAGCAAGAGCTACAAGTTGGAGTAAGGTAAATTTCAGCTGTATATGAATATAAAATTTTAATTGTGACAGTGGCAAAGCACTGGAGGAATTGTCCAGAAAGGCTATGGGCATCTTCATCCTCGAAGCTGTCTAAACTCAGGCCCTAAGCAACCTGGAAGTGGATGGACTAGATGGCTTCCAGGATTACCTACCAACCAAAATTATTAGATTCTAAACAATATGCATGTCCTCAAACCGAAGCAATATTGGTTTTTCATTTAATATTGCTTTCATTTTCACATCATTTTAATTAGGGTATAGATGGACAGAAGAAAATAAGAGAAGGGTAGGAGGCACCAGTAACTGAATGTTTGGTTTTTTTAACTGAGAAAAAAAAATGTCCATGGCAACAACTGAAATTCACTTAATTCACCCTTAATTAAAATGAATATATATATACTTTTAAAATCAAGGCTGCTAATAACGTTTATGGGGTATTTATTTCTTATATGACACTATTATTGTCAGACATGAATTGAGAAACTTGACAGAAATAGAGAAAGAGCAGCAGTTCACATGCAGAATTGGGAACAAAATATGTTCCTCCCAGAGCAGTGTTCAAAGCTTTGGACATCTTTCTGTTTCCTGTCAGGAGAGCTCTTGTTCTAACTGCTGTCAGTTACAATAGATATTCAAAACTAGGTGAAAACAGTGCATGTTCACATGTTCACAGTCAGACAAGACATGGTTAGCTTGCTAGATCATGTTAGAAAGCTCTCCTCTGAAGTAACTTTTCCTATTTTTTTTGTCTTAAATGTCATTCACACCATTTGAGTTCCCATATTCCAATGAATTTATGGACAAAGAAAAGGGAATGCACAAATGGAGTCTGTTTTTTCTCCCAAGATCCCAGCATAAAATAGAAATGTGAAGAAATAGCCACCATAGGAAAAGGTTCTTCTGTTCCAGCTGTTCTATTATGACAGCTTGAGCCCTTGAACGTTCTGTCTCCTGTTCTGTCTCCTTTTCCTGTCTTGTTTTCTACAGCCTGACAGCTAATTTGCTAGCTCCCTGTTCACTTCTGTCTTTCTTCAGACTTTTTTTCACAGGCTGTTTTGTAGCTTTGCTATCTTTTTTGCTTGCATTTTTGGATCATGGTGGTGTGGATTCTCTTGGCAGGTCATTGTCATTAATCATGTGCATGCATCCAATCTGCTTGGCTGTAAGACCTCTCTGAGAAAACATAGAGTGGGATTCCAGTTTTCCTGGAAATTTTTAGTATTTGAGCTTCAATGGGTTCTCCATACATTTTGAATGATCACTCACAATTAATTCCATACACCAAGTGGATTTGTAACTTCCCTTCATATTTGTATAGATCTAAAGTTAAAATTTCCATTATTTTTTCTATTTCTCATTCAAGTAAAAGGCTGAATTTTCTCTAACTTCAAAAACTTTTTTTTTTTTATGCATATTGACTTTTGAATCAAAGACTTTGTATTGGATAGTGCTATAAGGGGAGAAAACGCCCTCAGAGATACTATGAATAAGCACAGTCTATTCAATAGAAAAAAAAAAAATACTTAAAAAAATATTTACAGAACTGAGGAAATACTGAGTTCTGAGGAAAGTAGTAAAAATGTCATTAAAAATTAGTTGTGTAACTCAGGGACAGGACTGGATATTTTACTATTTGACTCTTTTTCATTTGGCAGTAAACCAGGGAAACCTAAAGTCAGCCACTGTTGCTTGACTTGCAAAGTTTGCATGACTCGATTTATTTATTTATTTTCCCCCCTGTTGGCTAAATTCATTTCTTATAATTGACTTCCTGACTTGAATGTGTACACCCACTAGTTTTATGCTTTTTTTTTTTTTTTTTCATATGTATTCATTTGTGCAAACATTTATGAAGAAAGGCAGTAGTAAGCAGTGGGTATGACATGGGCAAATTTACTATGTTAAAACTCTGAATAATTTAAATGTTTGTGAAGACATTGTGTTAATAACGGTGAAAGAACAAAAATATGTAAATTATTTTCATATAGGTATGTGTGTCTTTCAGGCCAATATGTCTGGAAGCAAATGTTTCAACTCGGAGTAAGAGGCACATATTGCCTGTGGGGAAGTTCCTTCTCCTTCAGCAGTTAGATGCTGACTTATATATCAAAGAAAACTTCTCCGAATGTTTTCTATCCTCTGGACAATTTCATTATTCATACACAGGTACAATACTTTTGTCACACAGCTAAGTGATTTGGCTTTAGTAATGTCATGTCTGAATCCTGTCAAAATTTATTTGCTCTTCACAGCCCGTAAAACATATGGGAATATTTCACAAAACAGAGTAAATTCAAGTTGATAGAATTAATGCCCTGGAAACAAAATAAAAAGCAGAGAGACGTTCTGCTAAAATTGTGGGCTAGAAAGAAGGGAAGATCTGGGTTTCTGTGTTCAGCACACAGTAAGTGAACAGTATCAGAGTAAATGTGATGACTCAGTGTTGTTAAACAGAAGTATTAGCATCAGTCCCCAAAGGAAATAGCTTGTTTTTAATTCTCATATCCAACTCCCACTTGCAGCAATAACAGCTGCAAATGAAGATCCAGGGTAAGAGAAGATTGTATGTGTTTTAAGATGACTCTTTCTGTACAAGAAATATTGGAAAAAACGTGTAGTGAGTAATATAAATCTTTCCCATTTGAACAAATATAATCCTAGAACCAGTTAAGAAGCATGGGCTCCACGAATCAAATGTATCAGTAGTGTATGCTTTTCTGGACGAAAACAGAGAAGAGAAACAGCTGGTAAAATACAGTACATTGTTGAAGATTGTTTCAGATATGGAACTGTGATAATTTTGGATGAGATCCATTCCACCTAAAACATCTATAGCAGTAAATTAAACAGTACTAGAATCATTCCAGAAAGGCAGTTTGGATGAAGCTACCCTGCTTTGGAGTGGTAAGACCATTTATTATTAATGACATGGGCTGTTTCATGCCAGGTTGCCTCAGTGCCAAATGCAGCTCCTGAATATTTTTATCTCAGTAGTACAGATATACTCCTAAGGTCTCCCTTTCTAACTTAGAATTTGAAATCCAAAATCTAAGTTTCAGAAAGGAAACTTTCAATTTTAACTTCAAGATGTCCTAAGATTTTGGACATCAATATTAATTTGTCACATCTTAATTTAGCTTGGAATCTCACATGACACTACTCAGACATTTTACATTCATGTGCAGAGGGGCTGTTCTGGGCAGAGGATTGATTTTGTCTGTTTCAACAGATATCAAAAGCACTTTTTAATTGTATGATACCCTTGTGGTTAAAGCACTAATTCTTAAAGTGGGATGCACAGGTTTCAATGCAAAGATATTGAACGCCCCTCATTGGACGTTTCCTTAATTCGTAAGCCATGAACGTGGAGGAAAACATTCTTCATTTCACATAAAATCCACTGCACACTTCAGTATACAAGCTGCTTTGTGTGAAAACCAGTAGGGCACAGGCAGCTCAATGCTGCTGAGAGGCCAGTGCTGGGATGATTTAGGTTTTCAAGATATGTTTCCTGGAAGGTGTACATGTTTTATTTTAGATGATTAATAAATAAAACTTGCAGCAGGCACCAGATCTCTGTCTCTGCTTTGTCTCACCTGCCTACTTGAGAAACAGCATAGGAAAGTGGTGCCATCTTAGCTCTGGCACAAGCTCCAGCACCAGCTCTAACATACTTCAGTGCTCAGCATTTTGCCTTCAAAAGAGAATGGTAGGCAAGGAGCTTCCACCCAGCTATTCCATGTTTGTTTAAAGGTTTCTCTTTTGAACAAAATGGACCCAAGAATTTAGATTTCTTCTTCAGCGCTTGAGTGCTCTAGTCATTTTAATCTGTTAGGGCAAAGATAAGAGTGTACACTGAATGCAGTTGCATGGCCTTATCAAGAGAAAGCCAAGGATCAGATTCATCCTTGCTCTGTGTACTTTTAAAGGCAGACAGACTTCTCAGTTACTCAGTCTTAGTTTACAGGTGGGCTTTGGGTATGTCACTGGAGCTGCAGAAGGTGCTTTTGCTGGGCAGAAAGGTTCTCCTTTACTGGTGTAGGGAGGTCTCACGGTCAAAGTAAGGAACTTACACACTGATTTTAGACAGGCAGACTTCAGGATCACAAATATTTTATTTGAAGGTATTCAGGTAGGCTGTGCCATCATTCATGAAATGTTCATTCCATACCCACACAACTGTCATTAAATGGGAACCATCATTAGGAAAACGTCAATCTACACCATTCTGAGCTTGAAAGACAATATGAAACATACACATTTCAAGGTTTTTCCATATTCTCCATTAGGAAGCTGTTAGATTTTTTTTTGCAGTGCTAAATAAATGAACAAAAAAAGTCATGCAGGAAAAAAAATAAAATAAAATGACTGAAAAATATTCAGGGCCCTCTCTGACCTAAGCCAGTTTGAACTAAGGAAAGGGAAATGCTAAGACTAAAAGAAGTGTGGACATACTCAAGTGTGGAAACATATTAAGGATCCTGATATGGAAGGGTGGACAGAAAACTGGGTCTTATAGTAGCAGAGTATCAGGATTTGGATAATTAAATCCAAAGTATAGCCTGAAAATAGTCAAATAAAATTACTTTGGCCTGGGAACAGTTAAAAGTCATGGTTAAAAATATGATAGGACATTGGCTCTGGATCTGAGGAATTAATTCTGAATTTGTCTTTATTTGACCTGACACAAAAGGCTATGCATTTATTAAGAAGCTGTGTGCCTGGGACTATCCTTCAGCACTAGGGCCAAGTGGCATGGGAAAGAATCATTTTCATCTTAGTCACCAAACCTCTTTGGGTGACCATCCCTTGAGACCAGTCCCTGTCCTACACTCTCAGTCCATGCCTCAAAGTTAGCAGGTAGAGCAATTGTTGGCCTAGGGAGAAATGGTGACAGGGATTTTTTTATTTTTTTTTCTTCTCAGAATTCAAGACATTCAACTTCTAGTCCCCAAGAATGTTCCCTGTCACTGCTTTATTTGTTATTGCAGATGCAGCCAAAATCCTTTTGCTTTAGACACTGAGGATGACACCTGAGACACAGATAGCAAAGATGAGCTGTATACAAAATTAAAGTATTCAAGTATTCATAGGAGAAAAATGGCACAACTGGATGGAGAAGGTGATGGGTGAGGGGAAATATGAAAATTGAAATATGAAAATTGAACTTAATATATATATATATTTTCTAGATAAATCACTGGAAAAATAGATGCTGATTGATCTCATTTGTTTTTAAAATTCTGAGACAAAGAATGGGACAATGCTTTTAGAACTATCATTCTGATGACATTATGCCTGTCCATTCTGAGGCATTACTGTGCTTCCTTCCAAATTCAAATAATACTGACCATATCTTTTTACCTTTTCTGTATGATTTTAAGGATGTATCATTTCTACAGAATAATGTTACAGTTTTAATTTCTATATACTATATATTTTTTCTTATTGTCCTTTATTTCTTATTGTCCTATTGCTTTTAGGATTATGATTTTCCAGGCATAGAGCAAAATGTTCATAATTTATTCCCAATTATCATATGATTTGCCTGCTAAAATTTCTAATTCCTTCTACCAGCTCATAATCCTTTTCAGCTTTGGGAAATGTTTCCTTTCAAGTCACTAATTACCTATATTGCCTCCTCAGATCTTATTGTGCTTAATGTAGCAAGGGTAATCAAACTTATTTTTTGTACTTATACTACCATTAATTTTTATTTATATAATCAATTCCTCTTTATCTCTCAAAATGAGATTTCACCTTGTTGAGAATATAGTCACTGAATGAGAGAACTGTTGTGTAACATATTCTGAAATTCCAAGGATGGTTAAGTACTGTCAGATCACATTTTTACATGTTGATTTCCTCATATAATGAATTAATTTTCCTTATTCATTAAGCAGATGTTTACAGAACTCACTCTGATTTATAGAATAAGTTGGAAATTTTCAAAACACAAGTAATAGAGTAATAGTCCAGCTTGTCCTCTACCTTCTAAGGCAGAGATCCTTAAATCTTTAAGCCTATTTTAGGTGAAAACCTAAACCTAAAACCTATTTTGCCAAATAATGTTTTCTATATAGGTTATATAGCAGTAATTTTAACATTTCAGTCACTGATTAGGTTGATTTCACTGAATGAATTATTCCATTTCATATCTATTCTGTCAGCAGGTAGGGAATAAAACAGAGCCCAGATCACTGTTGATGTTTTACTGGTATTTACCATGAAACTGAGTTTAGAAAGAGAATTTCTTCTGTTTCCAGTTTACAAACTTAGGGAAGATGAACATGTCTCTTTAATTATTTGGGCTTCCTTAATACTTGGTGAAACCGAGCTCAGCCGTGTTTCCATTACAGTCAATTCTTTGTTGACTTCATGACAGTTGTATTGTCACATAGCATATATATATATACATACCCTTTTTTTTTTTTTTTCTGCTTCCCTATTTTTGATCTATGAGCACTGCTGTTATGTGCTATTGATGTAGAAATATTCACATTTATTTTTATTTTTATTTTTTGGTAGCTGTAAGCAATGGTTGACTGTACAGAGAGGAATCTGAATGAAATCTTATGCACAATTTGGTATTTACTTTTTTCTGGTAGCCTGTTGCAATGAGTAATGAGAAGATCAGTGTGAACATGTGTGCTCTCTATCACCATAGTTATTACCTAAGTTCAGATAGCATGGATGTTTTCTAACCTAGGGTAGGAATCACAGTCTGTATAAAAATTGAAACAGTTTCTAGGGAAGAAAGTAAAGCGTTGTTTGGGGAATTTACCAAATGAAGGTAAGTAGAAGAAATTTTCTAACAGTTCCATCACTATAGCTGGAAGAGAACAGGAAACTCCATCTCATTCCTTGGGTTGGGAAACAATGGATGTGTAGAAAAAAATTACTCTGTGGAGGAATCTGAATCCTTGAGACTTTGTCTATTTCCATTACATTATTCTGCTCAAAAATTGTACTGCCTCAATTTTTGTTGTGTTTTACATTCTTTTTCTACAGAACCAGCAGGATTACAGCTTTTTCAGTATAAATATAGTATCCTGCCCTATAAATACCAAGATGCTGAAAGAATTGCAGGTGTTTCTGACTGATTCTAGCTTGCAATAAGAAAATATCATAAGCAATCCAAATTGGAAGTGCTCCAAATAAAAGAACAGGTGTGATGTTGGCCAAAAAAAAACATTCCTGAAGGAATCTTATTTAGATATTTGGAAAAATCGGAACAACCACCCAGAAGAAAATACCAACTAACCGTGAGCTATAGTCATAGGCAGACCAGGAGAAATCATGTTAATAGATTTGAATGTTTAATATATAAAACTGGCTGTGCCCTGGAAAGTCTCAGACTGCAATCTGTAATTTACTCTATAATGGCTGCTGAACTGCTAGCTCCCATTCAGACATTAATTCTTTGCAAATGTTTTTTTGGTGCAAAGGCTCAAAATGTTCAGTCTTAAAAAAGGCTCCAGCTTCAAAGCACAGTTTGTCTTTCCCCCTCACACATATTCCAACTGGATGGTCTTCTTGGTCTTTTTTATCTCTCTTTTTTTTTTTTTTTTTTTAAAAAAAAAAAAAAAAGAAAGAAAAGAAGGGAAATACCTTTCTCACTGTGAGATTTACTGCTCTTTACAAATATCTGACAGTTAACCTTGGCACTGATTTTATTGTAGAAGGATGCAAGAAAAAAAAAAAAAAAGTGAAAGTTCTGGGACTCTGCTAATCTGGCAGCTAAAGGTTTCCAGCAAAGCCTTGCTTGGCCTCAGGCTGGAAGTGTGGAAGTTTTAATTGTCCAACTACTCTAAACCAAAGAATAGTCTGAATATTGAGGGGTATTTGCCAGTGTATCAGGCTGAGAGAATACATGAGAGGTTTGGCTGTTCCTGTGAATGTTTCATAACAGTTTTGCTGTAAAAAAATATATGTTTTATACTTCTTTGTATTCATTTAATATTTACACTGTATGATTATTAACACAGATCAAGCTGATTTCCCTATTATTTTCCTGAGTAGGTCATATAATGTAATATTTCCCATTGATGTATTATGTATTTTATAATGATTTGCAACAAATATATGAACTGATGCACACTGATGTTACTGGGACTACTTCCATTCACTAAAACAGTCTGTGGATCACGAGTGTACCAGTAAATTTCTCAAGAAATATTTCTGGAGATTTTTGAAAACACAAAACACTCTCAGAGTTGGGAAATTATGAAGTGTGGCAATAAGCTTTTTAGTAACATAAAGATGCAATAGAAGTAACCCAGTGATAATTCCACGGAAGTCAATGGATAATTAAGTTGTTCTTCAATAGGATTTCTAGTGTCCGAACTTTTTTTTTTTCCCTGTAAGGCATTTGATATCCTATTATTTCATCATTAATTTGATTTTGACTAATTTACTATGGTGTTCTCATAATGCTATCCAGCCATGGATATCCTTATATCCACAAACATTTGTTGCCTGAAAAACATTTCTGCAGAAGATAAATAGTCTATCTCAAATCAAGAACAGGTCCATGTACCTTGCATGGAGTGAACTGAATAGGTAAAATGCTATTCTGTGAAAACAGCTGTGTGCATAGTAGCAGCATAAATAGGAATAATTGGAGAATCACCAGTTAAAGCTCCTTTATTCAGTCTAATGTGAGGCTTGGCATAACAGTCATTTGAGAATCAGATGGTTTTGCTTGTGCAGACAGCTTCATTCAGGAATGTCCCTGCTCGTCCCTGTTTTCCCATCTCCCTGATACATCTCATCCAGTGGGAGGGAAATGAGCAGAAAAATTTCTCAGTTCTTGGACACAAGGACTGTAGAACAAAAGTAACATTGCAAAAGGATTCTTAATGTCAGTATTTTCAGTGAAGTAAAGTCTGTACCTGCTGGAGATCTGAACCATATATTTTAAATATCGTATGTCTGCTACTTTTTGTGACATCAAAAAAAAAATAAATCAACATGTGAATATAGTAAACAGTTAATTAGAAACAAAGAAACAAAAAAAGAAACACCATCCTGTGATCTGGTTCCATTTTTCTTTTCACATAGTAAAGAAATGACATTAGGAATGTGTGTCCCATAAAAAGAAGGCCATACAGACAGAAGAATTTATATGAAAAAAAAAATAAAATCTTGTATTAAGTAAAATTTAAAAATTGTGAAACCAAACAACCAGCAGCAGAGATTTCCTGATAATGCAACAGTTTGAAGAGAGATGGAAAACAAAGACACCTGATGTCTACAAAGCCACCTGCACATGTTTGGCTATCTGCTATTTTTCTTCCTACTTGTTTGATTTCAGATTTGAAACTTTTGGTTGAATCACTGCTGTTGGGATTTTAATATTAACAAATTCTAGAGCCATATGCTATGATTTACATTAACACAATTATACTAATATTATTTACAATAACAGACATGTTTCTGCTTAGAGATGTCAGAAGAGTAACTCTGTGTGAAGCAACACTTCCGCTGACATTATACAACATTTTTATGATGGATGAAGAGCTAAACTATTTTGGGATCAGCTTTAGGTTTAAGTTAAATTCATATTAGAAATAATCTCACCGAAATTATACATAGCAATCAGTAGCAATTCTTTGCACTTATTGTAATGCTAGTTTGGAAGTTCTTTTCTTTTTACACCTAATTGTTAATATAGGGTTTATATCTAATGAAAAGGACTTGCATTTCTGCCTATAGTGTAAAATTTTTGTGCAGACTTCTTGGCAAGAAATCTTTTTTTTTTTTTTTTTTCTCAATATAAGATTGCCATGGATAATACCTTTCAAATCTGCTCCAAGTATCTACTGCCAGAGTGGCTTGACTCCAAATGTTTTGCAAGTAGATGTTTTTGAATGTTGCCAGAATTAATTCTGAAGTCTTCTGTTAGTAATATAGATTCAGTGCAGACAAAACTGTCAAAAGTTTTAGCACATTGCCTCCTGTATGGCTTACTTTATTAGAGGACGATGTATTGCTAGATCTTCAGTCAGCATAAATCAATCTAATACAACCACAAGGACTTTTGCCAGCTCTGATCTAGTGTCTAGTCAATCCTTGGCTTGTCCACTAAAACAACAGACAAGTTTGCCAAGTTGGACCAACTATCCTTGTTTGTATGCTTATGCTTAGATATAGTGTGAGAAATATGGGCCTATAATATTGATTCAGAATGTACTGTTTGGTGTCCCAGGTAAAGAATTTTCCCCACTATTAAATGAATTCATTTAACTGCCCCCTTTCCTTAGACTTAAATATGTATTTTTCACCAGTTTATACAACTCAAAATAGCAATCTTTGTCACTGTTTGTTCTGGATCTTGACCCAGCTTCTGTAGAAGTCAAAGGTTAACTTCCACTGAGCCAGAAGATCAGTGATCAACAGCAAAAAAAGCCAGGAGTACTAGTTTTTCACAGGGACATGCAAGAGAAGATTATCACACAGCAACAGTAGTCACTATGCAGAAGGGATTTTTTTCTGGGAGTGTTGCAGTCAGGATGTTTATCAGAGATTTTGTTATGTTATGTTCTGAAGTTACCATGCTTTTCCACAGCTAAAGTTCTTTTATTAGCTGGCTTCTGGCCAAAGAGAATTTTTGTTTCCATATTATCTTGCAAATTTCCCTGGAAAAAAATGTATTACTCCAAACTGTGCCTGAATATTATTATTATTTTTTTTTCTCCTCCTTTTTTTCTGGTACCTATTAAAAATTGTTTGCACTAACATTTAAAAAACAAAACAGAACAAATGAAAAAACAACTAACAGAAATAAAACAGGAAGCAGTAAGGAATGTAGGTCTGCTATCTCTATAGCAAAGTTTTTATACACCAACTTTGATGGTGTTCCCCAGGAGAATTAAGTATACTTAATTAAGTATATTTCAGTATTGGAGTCATCCCTTGAAACAAAGATTGGGTTCTCATAGACAGAATTTTAGGTCTTAAAACAACTCTGGCATCTTAAAGTAGAATACCATTCTGCCTTTATCAGAAGTCTGCCTGTTGAATAGAGGCTTGGTTGGAAGGAGCTGAAAGGAATTCCCAAAACAGTGCCCCAAACAGCATTTCAAAGGCTGATGACTGGGAGAGGGAAATCTAATGGGGAAAAGAAGGGATGTTTCCAGTCCTCCTCCTTAAGTAATGTACTCATTTTTTTATTCATCTTTTCCAACCTGTCTTCCATGAGCTCAGATTTGTGCTTCTCACTTACCATACCATTCACTTCTTTTCTGAGGCTGCTGTGGACAGCATCACGGCTCTTGGCAGTGTACTGGCACAGGACAATATTTATATTGTCAGCGTTGCTAAAGGATTTGGAAAGGTTTGTCCTACAATATTCGTGTACAGAACTGGGTTATCCAGACAGTGCAAACTGGTGGTCAGTCTCAGCTATGATAACACATAGCACTTAACGCATCACACTGGTGAGTAGGTGTTGGCTGCCTTTGCTATAGTTGGGTGCTGTGGGCTATAAGAAGCTATGATTTTATATTAGGGTACCCAATATCGTAAAATATGACCAAGAAACCATGGAACAGAAAGACCTAACCATTTCAGAACTCCAATGGTAAAAAACTAAAGAGATTGTTATTTTTGCATGTTTATTATCCTAGCTGGCAACATGTGGATTCCTGCTTTTCTCTTTCTTATTTGCATAAATCTTCTGTGGAATGTACAATTTTTCTCCACATATTCTTACAGCTGTGCATTTCTAGTCCGTGGTGGGACCCCATAGGATTATTATGTAATGATTATAGTTACTAATCACTAATAAATGGACCTCCATTTATTTCAATGGATTCAACTGGCTAAAAAGTGTTGTCTTAAGATTTTTCTTGAAATTGTGTCTAGTCTTTCCACAGTGAGTTAGAAACTGGTAACAGATGTACCATTAATTCTCACTTTAACTTTGGTGTTTTGAGATTGCACAATTCTATAAAATATACTTTTTTCTTGGTTAAGCTTAATCTCAGTGGCTACCATTATTTTTTTTTCAATGTAGCCCCATTATACCTTTGCCCTCCATAAGGACAAATATGTACATACAGACAAGCACATATGTACAAATCCCAGTTTCTTTATCTTGGTCTAAATGCAGATTTATATCTCCTTTTTTTTTTTTTTTTTTTTTTTTTTTTCCCAGGGAAGATAAATTTTTATGAGTCCATAGAGTTTGGAGTGGAAAAGGGCCTGGTAGGTGCTGCTTGTAGGGAATAAATTTGAACTGATTTGAAAGAACGAGCTTAAGGTTATTTTGGAACAGTCCTTGGCCACTCACTGGTCAATGCCCTAACATACATCTGTAATTCTAGCTGTGAATGAACTGACTCTTAAATTTTTTGACTGTCTTACTGAAATCTCTTCATAATGTGGGAGAAATTGTAACATTTTCATTAATAGATGTTATTTTTTAGTCCTGCTTTTACTGTTTTTCTTTGCATTTTTATCCTTACAATAATTTTTGTTTGAGTCAAACAGTTTCATTTTTATTTTTTTTTCCAAAATATATCCTGGGAAGATAATATGACATAGCAACATTAATGAATGACATTCTGTATGAAAAAGCTGAGATCTGTATGAGATTTAAAGGTTTTGTTTATAATCACTTTGCAAACATTCTGGACCATAAGCTTAAAAAGGTGACTGATCCATCATTTATAGTAGAAGTAATGCAGGCAATATAGGAATTGAAGCTATTTAAGTTGGTTTTGTTTTCTGAAACCGGTAGTTCTCATGGATGTGGGAGACATTCTGTGGTGTCATTCGCATATGTTTTGTCAGAAACAGTCTCATGGTTTGAGGGATAATCTCATTTCACATGGTACAGGGCAGGGAGAGGAATTTTTAAGTGCAGTCAGTAAAATGACATTAACTACAGTGAATACACATATGCAAACAAACACAAAGTCCTGTGTGAACTGATCCCCAGCTTCCTGTGGGAATGACATCTTCAATGGATTATATCTGAGCCCACTCAGAGTCAGACGGGATGACAGCTGAGCTGGAAGCTATGCAAGAATACTGGCTGCCGTCTGGTTTCGTATATTTTAGTGATACCTATACTTAGCCTGCTGTCTGGGGTAGAGATGGTAAAACTGGCATGAAAGATGGTAGTAAAATGAGCCTGATGTGTGATTCTTCCAGACACTTGTAACATTATTGTCAAGATGTTTACTAGAACGTGTTTTCTATTTATGACTTGCTTTATGGCTCAACGACTTTTGCATTCAGTTGTTAGTACTGGTTATTGTCATGCCTTGTTTGGTGCATTTTTTGATAGGAAGGTAACTTCCTGAAAGTAAAAACTCTTACTGTATAAGAATTACATGCATAGAATAGAATTGCAAAGTTATGTACTGTACATTGTAATATGAAGCTCAGGACAGAGATCTTGCTGGCCTTTCTGTCTGTGAATATATATTTAAAATAGTATAACTTTGCTTCATCAGAAACGGCTTTTTATGTAGGGCTGGTATGTGAACAGACTAAACAAAAAGCCTTTGAACAAAAGCATGAGGGTGATGTGTAAATTAGATTCCTTTAGTTCTGTCAAAAATCCTGTCACCAAGTAATGCTATTATGATCACTTAACTGATCACTTAAGTGATTAGGATCACTGTAGTGATTTACTGATGTGAAAATGGTAATGGTGATATAACTTAGATTTTGAGAAGCAAGAAAAAAAATCAAAGAGAAGTAAGAAGGTTTTCATATACATTGATTGAGGTTCGCCTGAGCCTTCTCTCCTCTAGGCTGAACAAACCAAGCTCTCTCAGCTTCTCCTCAGGCCAGATACTCTTCATGCATCTTCATGGCCCTTTGGTGGATTTGTTCTAGTATGTCATCTACGTTGTCCTGAGGGGCTCAGAGACCCAGCACTCCAGATGGGTCTCACCAGTGCTGAGTAGAGGGGAAGGGTCACCTCACTTGACCTCCTGGCAATGCTCCTAAAGTAGCTCAAGAAGATGTTGGTCTTTGCCACCACAACATTTTGCTATCTCCTGGTCTTCATGGTGTCATTCAGGACCCATCTGGTTTCCAGCTGGTTGCCCTCAGCTTGTTCCGTTCCATCCACATGATGTAAGTATCGCTCTCAGTCTCCCTCAAAGGAACTGTTTTCCCTAAAGTTTACATAAGGAGCTCAAGGCATAACACCCTTTTAACTTAATCAGCCAAGCTGGATGTATAAAGCTGAGTGTTACAAATATCCTTCCCGTCAGCCTGTGGAATGTTGGTAACTATCTTGTCACACCCTTACAAAACAAGCAAGAAGTATGGGTAGCAGGCTTTGTCTTAATAGCTAGAAATTGTTCTGGATGTAAAGAGCAGAAACATGACAGAAGTGTTGAAGTGCGGTGGCTCTATAGGGCTCTAGTGTGCCTCTTCACTCTCTTTCTTCCTTCCACTGAAATAAAAATATTATTACTAATTTAAACTTGTAGCAGTGACATTTAATATGTAATTAAAAAAATAAATAATAAACGCTTGTTTAAAAAGCTAATTCATAGGAATTCCTTTCTTTAAACTTAATTCTAGTCAGGGCTTAATGACGGGTCAAACTCTTGCTGTCTAAAGGTATCGTCTATCCTTCTTTGAATGTGAATATCCTATTTCCAGACTGCTAGTCAGCTAATGCTAAACAACTCCTTCAGTCCTCATCTGTTGTTCTTGTCTTTGTGCAACTATCACAGTATTTTAATTCACAATATTTGAAGTGATCCCTGAGTTCCTCTGCAATGTTAAAGTTGTTTGACCCTGGCATATGATTTGTAGGTGTAATAAAGAATATGTCCAGTGTCTCCTGTATTTATAAAGAATCATCAGAAGTCACTGCTAATGGATAACTTGTTATTTGGGGAATAATTTTATATAATTCAATCTCAAATTAAATTCATTAAAGTGGATTGAACAGTATGAGAGTTAGCAGCTGACAATTTAAAAATAATTATTTATGCTAAAATCTCCAGGATGCAAAAGAAAACAGAGTAGCTTGGCAGTATAAAATGTTGTGTGTGAAGATGAAGGATTTCCTGCTAAAATTATTTTTGGCTTTTTCTGCTTTGTACATCGAATCAGTGGCACTTAATTCAATGTGTATTTTCCTTGAATAACCTGAGAAAGAGAGGGCCAAATGGAAAACTCTTTAAAGGTCTTGTTGATTTAGTTTAGGAGTAAGTTCTGTGATTTATTTCATATACTATTCAAAATCACGTTGTTTGTCATAATTATGTAGCAGTCTTTCACAATATGTTTTTAATTCACTGCCTTTCTCATTTTGACTGAGCCTCCATTTTATATATAACACAAAGGCAGTATACAAACTCTGTACATATTATACAATCTCAGGGTACCTCAAGTGTAACAACAACAAAAAGATATCTAAGTCCTCATTTTCATTAAATTCATGTCATTGGTCATTTTGAATGCCTGAATAGATGAGACCATACCTGTATGTAACTTTAAAACACACAAATCGTTACAAACATTATACCATAAACAGAGCTCTGCTCAATTCAGCAATATAATCTGTCTTGAGTTGGAACGATAAACTGGATTAGACTCAAGAGCAGCCCCTTTTCTTACCTTGAAAGGAAGAAGTTTCGAGAGAAGCAGCACTGTAAAACTTCTGTATGACACATTTGAAAAAAAAAAAAAAATGATGAAGTATGTTATGTAAACACTGTGTTTCAGTGCTCTGCAGAGCAAGGAGCTCTCTACTCCCATCTACTGGCTATCAGCGGGAAATCTACTGGTTTTGTGTATTACAGTGCATTTACCCAGGGCTCCATCTGGACAGAGGCTCCAGGTCTCCTGACTGGATGGATTATGCACATTAAGCGATCCGTGTACTCGAGAGTACTTCTGTGCACTGATAGATGGAGAGCTGGATGCTGCCTCCAAAATCTTTGCTACTTACAGTTTTAGAAATCACTGGTTTGTAGCACCACATGAGTCAAAAGGGAGAAAGGGCTCCATTGGGTGCAGGTCCTTCCCCAAGAGAAAGAAATTCTCCACTCTGGAATGGTTGCTGAAAACTAGCACAGGTGACCTTTTGCCAGGATGCCCCAAAGGGCTGCATGATCCCAGCAACCACCTGCCCTCATTGGGGTCATGGTATAGGAACAAGAGGAGGGGAACAACTTTTTTTATTTTTATTTTTTTATTTATTTAAAGGAACAACTTCCTGAGACACTGACAATTGGCCAACCTGGCCTGTTACACCCATACACCTGGAGATGAGATTTTCACTAACATCAGAATGTTAGCAAGGCTTTCGTTTGAAGAAGAGTGGGATAATGTAACAATTTAGCTCTTAGCATTAGCATTTAGCTCGGGTTACCATACCAAACACAGAATTGATTTGAAAAAGACCTATTGATGTCAGTTAAGTCTATAATTGCTGTGTTTTCTCATGTAGATACTGCAAATGTTTCTTTCGTCATTACAGTCTTTCTTGATTTGCATGCATAATCAGCGCTTGTGAGGGAGGGAAAATTGTCCATTAAGGGTGCTTGGGAAGGTAGATGATAGTCTTTAGTGCAGGCTTGAGATGATTGATGATGGTTATCTGTTTTAAGGGGACTGCAATTTGTTTTGTCCAGGCCTCTCTGTCAATGATCTCTGTCAGGAAGTTCACACACAGTGGAAGTGCTTTCAGATCTCAGTTGGTTACTGTTTTAGAAGAAGAAAAATCAGCATATGGCAGCCTGAGAATACAGTGTAGGATGCCTATACAATACATGAAATGACTCTTCCAGGCAACTCAAGATTTAAGGATGTAACAGCTTTTGAATTTCTAATTCTACAGCAGTTTCTCCGCTGTATCCCAAAGGAAGACACCTTCCTGCATTACCTCCCCAGTGATTCCCAACTGTGAAAGCAGTCACTATGGGGGCTCCACAGAGGGCTCGGGAGCAGTAGGTGCTCATCCTCTTTAGCTCTCACTGAGCTCCTGTCACCTTGCCTGCCCATTGGCACAGAAGGAACTGAGAGGAACAAAACTCCAGTTAAACTTTGTCTGGGTTCTGCATTTCCTTATGGATTACTGACAAAATTGTAAGAACCTGACAACCTCAGCATTTTTTGCAGTCAGCTGAACAATGAGATTTTAGAGACTTTTTTATTATTTTCTTAGCAAGATACCATAAAGTCTAAATTTACTTCAAGGAAAAAGCTGGTTTTTCTCATCATTTGTTCTCACTTAGATAAAAGTTGAAATTCTTGAAGATGCCTGTCTTTTTCTTATGTTCTCTTTTAACATGAAACCGGTACAGTGATTCTGGTCTGCTTATCAGCCTGTTCACCGAAGTAAGGCAAAAACTGGTAGGAAGAATCATAAATAAAAAATGGAAACTTACATCACTGGAATTCTTTGTAACACACAGTAATAGTCCGTCTTAACACATTGTTAAATTTTAACTCATCTTCTACACAGTAGGTATCTCAGGTTTCCTGGGCCAGATTTGGCATATGTAAAGGTATACATGCATTAGTTTTGTTTACATGACACGTGTGATTCATTATTTATTAGAAATTCAAAAGCTGTAGACCTAAGCATTGAATGCTGTAGATTTGAGTGTCTTCCAAAAGCTAATCCATTCTGTTCCTTAGAGCTGATTTTGGATACCACTCACTCAAAATGGAAAGAATTCCCCAGGATACCATAGATACAGAATGTAACTATACATCATTGGGGGTTGGAGTTAGATGATCTTTAAGGTCCCTTCCAACCTGAGCCATTCTGTGACTATGTATGTATCTGTATATTATGTATATCACAGATACAGGGATAGTGCAAGGTGCTACACCTGGGTCAGGTTTTAAACTAAAATAGGGGAGATAGATTAGATGCTATGAGGAAATCATTCAGAGGGTGGTGAGGTACTGGAACAGGTTGCCCAGAGAAGCTGCGGATGCTCCATCCCTGGAGGTGTTCAGGACCAGGGTGGACAAGGCCCTGGACAACCTGATCTAGTGGATGGCAACCCTGCCCATGGCAGGGGAGTTGGAACTGGATGATTTTTAAGGTCCCTTCCAACCCAAGCCATTCTATGATTCTGTGATACAGGATACCAATTTTAGTGTTGAAATTGATGTAATTAACTTTACTCCTACCTGCAATACCCACCAGTGTAATATCTAAGTAGTATGCCTGGAAAAAAAGATCTCACAAAGAAGTAAACATTGTTTTCTACGTGATGTCTCATCCATACCCACTGCAAAACTGGTAAGAACTTCTGTATGCAGATGTTTTGGTCTTCGGAGGAGGAACTGGACAAATCTTTTCTCTGTAATTTATTGACTTATAACTGTGAATGAATAGTCTTCAATCTCCTTCTCTCAGAGCATCATTCCCAAACTCTATGTCACTCAAATTCTACCTACCTGTCCATTACCTGTCCATACCTGTCCATAACATTACTGCTACCTGAAGTAAAGAAACAAAACAAGTCCTAGGCCCAGTGGACTGTAGTGAAATGGGCAATGAAACCAAAATCAGCCCAGAGTATTTGAAGTGCAGCTGTGACGGAAATGAGGAAGGAAAGAGAAATGTATGGAAACTGCTGGATTTTCTTAGGGGCATTCTCCACCCCACAATACAGAATGCTGGTTAACTTTTTGTCTCCAACTTAATTCTACAAACTTTTAATCTCTCTCTCCCATTGTACCCAGGATGGGTTTCACCTACATGCCATTGGCCCCTGTGCAAGAATGTGAGCTGTTTGAGCCAGCAAATGCAGACCTCTGTGATTTGCTTTCAAGCAATTTTAATCCATAGCTAAAATGTCTGGCAGGAGATTTGATTCTTCTAGTTTCTTAACCCTGGGGCAAACTACAATGTTTTCCTGGGCTAAACTTTCTTTCAGGAAAAGACTTTGCAATTGGCCTAATCTTTTGAGCTCTCATGCAGGGAACTCTCTGTTGCTTTGTTCTCACAGGATGTTTCTCAGCAAACAAGTGTATTTATAGTGAATATGGGAAGATGCAAAATTAGATTTCATCTGCCTTGTTGATAATCATGACAAAATACACAAAATACACTAAAATGTCTTCAAAAGCTGCCCAATTGCAATAAGCATCATTTTTTTAAGGAGATAGCCTCCACACGCTGAAAAGCAGACTATTTAAATTTATCAAGTCAAGTCCCAAATATTAAGGAAAAATAACTTGTATTAGATCTGAAATATGGGTGTAATAATTTCAAAGGAGCTAGTTATAGCATTCACAAACAAAACTCCTGAATTTTATCCATCTTCAACTTCATTATATCTTTGTAGTCACATCTCAAAGGAATTTTAATGGAGATTCTGGTTTAGGACATGTGGTGACTGATAAATAATAAAAGAAAGAAAGAAAGAAAGAAAGAAAGAAAGAAAGAAAGAAAGAAAGAAAGAAAGAAAGAAAGAAAGAAAGAAAGAAAGAAAGAAAGAAAGAAAG